>NW_004443961.1:8963082-8981739 GCF_000243295.1 Trichechus manatus latirostris
AATTGTTGTTTTTGTATAATTTCTAGTTGTGAATTTGTTTTGGAATTTTGTTCCTGAATTATTTTCCTGAATTCTTCCATTTTTTTGTCTGCATTTTCCATGAATTTGTCTGCCTTTTCCATGAATTTGTCTACTTTTTCCTCATTTTTGTCTGCTTTTTGCTTCAACTCTTGGATAATTCTGAGTATGAGAGATTTGAATTCCCTATCAGGTAGTTCTATTGCCTTTTCTTCTACTGGAAAGACATCTGGTGTTTTATTTTGGACTCCTACGGGAACCATCCTGTCCTGTTTTTGTAAATGTTTTGATATTGTTTGCTGTCTTCGGGGCATTCAGTAGTTATTTTTCTCATTTATTGATTTGTTTGTTTCATCCTTTTTTTTTTTAATTTGGGTATGTCTGAGCAGGCAGGCTGTCTGTTCTTATATTGTTTGCTTGTCTGTGGGCACAATACTTTTCGCCTCCTTCTCCAAACGGCAGGGTCAGTCACTCAGATATGGTACAGCAGGGCAGGTCTAGCTGAAGAGGAGTTGCTGGGATGGGTTGTTTGAGGCACTTACTACAGCCATCAGGGTGGGTCAGTAATCAGTGCAGGGCAGGTTCCAGTAGGCCGTGCCTGTGCTGCTTGGTGGTGTGATGTTAAGCACATGATGCAGGTAGGCAGAATGGAGAGGGGAGATTGTGATGTGTGGAGCTAAGATGGATATGGAAGAGAGGAGGGAGGAACAGGAGCCAAAAACATACAAACAAACAGAAAAGAGTGCTAGGGGAGCTTGCTGTTGGAGTGGAGAGAAGAGAGACTATGAAATGCAGAAAAACAAAAAGGGGAAGAAGAAGAAAAAAAAAAAAAGGAAAAGCAAAGAATGAATAAACAAAAATTAGAAAGAAAAAAGAACAGCAAAGCTCCCAGGGATCCCACCGGTGTGGCTATGAGGTCTGGGGAAGTTGTTCTGAGGTGTTGAAGTACAGCCTGGCTAGAAGGTGCAGAGGTATTCAGTGCCAGGTATTTAGGGGACAGGAAGAGAAAGAAGGTATAGAAAGACAAGAAACTGAGTAATGAAGAAAGACAAAAAGGGAAAAAGAGGGAGAAGAAAACAAAACAAATTAAAAAAACAAATAATAAGAAAAGCCCCCAAAAAAGACAGGAAAAAAAAAACCTATGAAAAAAGAAATGCTCTCAGGGATCCCTCTGTGCATCTGTGCAAGCTGAGGGGGTAGGTCCCAAGCCGCATAGCACTGCCCAGCCTGAACAGGCTCCCATCTCGAGAAAAGAAAGCAAAAACAAACAAATAATTCAAAACAAACAAAAAACAAAAAAAAGCCCTGGGATCCCACCAACGTGGCAGCACAGACCGGGAGGCAGTTCCACACTCAACCGGAGCTCCGCAGCCCCTTAGGAAGAAGCAAAGATGGCACCTGGAGCCAGGGATTTGAGCTAGAAGAGGGGGAGGTGGTTAGAGGTAAGGAAAAAATCAAAAGAAGCGGAAAAAGGCAACACCAGCAGCCCACAAACGGCACTCAGGGAGTTGGCCAGTTGGCGGGTGGAATCCAAGCAGCCAGTGCTTCCCGGCCAAGACACTGTGGTCACGGGAAGCAGAGGAGGCCGAGTGGGGGTAAAGAATGGTGGGGGGTGGGAAAGCATATATCACCAGTTACCAGTTGTTCTGTCTCCTGCTGGAAACTCTGTGGAGCTGCTTTCTCATACCCTCTATTTGCTGGTCTCTGATAGAAGTCCAAGATGGAGGATCCACACTGCGTTAGCTGATAGGGCACCTCTGCATGAATCTTTCCTCACTCTCCATTCACGGTCAGTTTCTCACTCCATTTGGTGCTTGGCTGAGTTCTTTATCTCTTCATTTGACATTTTAGGGTTTTAGGATTGCTGTTTTCTCTGTTTGGCTTAGTTTTTCGGATCTTTGCTGTGGAGGGACAGAATGCTGCTTCTGCTTAGAGCACCATGTTGCCGGAAGTCCGAGCACTAGAATTTTTTTAATGAAAATGTATGTTTTTTGGAAAATATTTCATTAGAATATAGATAACACTTTTTAGGTGAGGAAAGATTCTGTTCATATTGGTGTAAATATAGTAGCATTGTCAAAGTTTTTAGGTGAATATGATTTATGGATAGACATGAATAGGAGATAGACACTTCATAGTTTCAGTTATATAATCCAATAATCTAATGCATAGAGTTCATGAAACAACTTCTGTACAAATCTAATAAGACATAGTAGGATTGGTCAACGAAGAAACTGATATTCTGCCTTTACAATTAAGAGTGGAAAGTATTGTGGCACTTACTTCCCCTTCCCTAACCTGTTGAAATAGCAAATTGGTGCACTAAAAGGACAATAGGAATTTTCCTCAGGAGACACATAGTTCTACACTTCATAAAAATTAAGTATGGCAGATCTGTATGAAAGAGTTTTAAAATAAGGTTTGCTAATTTAATAGTGTGGACACAGCAGCATGGAATTCTAAGGAAGAAGGAAAACAGAAGAGAAAAATGCTATAACAGTCAGGTAAGGACTATATCTCCCTGCTTTTATACAATAGCTATAAAGATTTTTGCAAAACATGTCAGTCCCTTGCTTACCTTGCTATGTCTTCTCTATACTTGATATAAAAATGTATTCTGTCATCGTTGTGGATTGAACTGTGTCCCCAAAAAATTTGTGTCAACTTAGCTAGGTCACAATTCTTAGTATTGTGTGGTTGTCCTCCATTTTGTGAACTGATGTAATTATGTGTTGTAAATCTTAGCCTCTATGCCAGTGGTTATGGTACCATTTGGAAGTGAGTTGTCCATTACGTTAATGAGGCTTGATCAGGTTATGTTAATGAGGATTATGGCAGGATGCACTCTCTTGCTTGAGTCACACCTTTTGTCTTACAAAAGATAAAAGGAGAGGGAAGTGAGCAGAGAAGAGGAACCTCAATACCACCAAGAAAGAAGAGGCAGGAGTGGAGATGGTCCTTTGGTGTTTGGACCCAGGGTCCCTGTGCTGAGAACCTCCTAGACCCAGAAGAAGACTGATGCCAAGACACAAGGAGATCTCCAAGGAACGCCAGGTCCACAGACGTTGAAAGGAGACAAGGACCTTCCCCAGAGCCAATAGAGAAAACCTTCCTCTATAGCCGGCACCCTGAAATTGGACTTCTAACCTCCTAAATTGTGAGAGAATAAAATTGTTAACATCACCCACTTGTGGTATTTCTGTTATAGCAACAATAGATAACTAAAACAGTCATGAATACATTTTTTATTCTATATATGAGCCATTAATTATTTCTCAACAAATTTCAAAGGATTGAAATCATATAAACTATTGAAACCCTATGGGGAAGTTCTACTCTGTCCTATGGGGTTGCTATGAGTCAGAATCCACTCGATGACTATTAATTTTTTTTTGGGGGGGTTGGGCCAAACATATATCCATATTAAAAAAAAGAGAAAAAAAAACTTGATGTCTATATCATTACACATAAAAAGTTAATTATAGATTGTTGCTGGTGATCTACTTCAGAAAAATTAGCCATTGAAAACCCTATAGATCGCAATGGTCTGATCCCCAACCCATCATGGGGATGACGCAGGACAGGGCAGCATTTCCGGGCATTGTGCGTGCGTTTGCCATGAGTCAATGCCAACTTGACAGTGGTTGACAACACCACCATGAAACTAGGTACACAGCATGTTCTCAAATACGGTAGTTGCTTTTATTATTGGAAAAAGGTATGATGAATTGTGTAGCCTTCATTTCCTAAAGGCTACTGATTTCTCCTTATCAGTATTTCAGTCATTCAACAAAGTTTTAAAACTATTTTTTGTACCTAGCCACATGAGAGCTAAAATGGAAGCAAAGATGTTTGTTTTCACCTCTATCTACTTTACAAGACAGCTATGGTTTCTGTGGAAATTTAATGCTTTATGTTCATTTTTAACATAATGTTCTCTACACCAGAACACAGAACTTTTTATATTTAAAAGTAAAAATAAATTTCTAAGAATGATCTACATTATATACCAAAATTTATCATAATCTGGGAATGAATTTTGGACTTTAGGCAGATACTGTTACAGGATTCTTTGTACATTTAAACATGCTCAAGCACAGTATATGAAGAGTTAATAACATATGGAAAATATATCTCCATTAAGCTGAGGAATGCAGATTTAAAGCTAATTTATGTATTCCCCTGCATCGTGCAGCTTTTGTATTTTACTGACTAGAAATACAGCATCATTTTTTAAAAATTCAGCTATTTAACATTTCATGCTTGTTTTCTTGCTCCACAATAACTTTCAAACGCACAGACTTATTTTGAAAAAATCTGGTCAACAAACAGTTATCAAGATATAAATTATCTTCTACTTTCAGTGTAGTCCACTATCTTGACAGAAATTGGCAGCTGGAAAAACCTTTTATAAGCACACCACTCTCGAGTTTTAATTGAGCGTCAATAAAATTTTCAATGTCAGCATAGGTTACAGAAATGTGGGATTTCACTGAAGCAGTCTACAAGTCATAGAATCAGGAGTTTATCGCTATTTAAACAGTTCTCAACAGACAGCAAGCAATGTCCCTGACTTAAAGAAGGGAATCCCTAATCCTTCAGTTAGTTTTTCTGAAAGTGCAATCCCGGACCACTTGCATCAGAATCATCTGAAACCAAAAACCAAACCCATTGCCATCGAGTTGATTCCAATTCATTCATAGTGACCCTATAGGACAGAGTAGAACTGCCCCATAGGGTTTCCAAGCAGCTGCTGTGGATTCGAACTGCAGACCTTTTGGTTAGCAGCTGACCACTTAACCACTGTGCCACTAAGGTGGCTTGGAAAACATGCACATTCCCAATTCACATCTGAATACAAAGGGTCACAATTGGGACAGCCGAGTTCACACTATTAATAAGTTTCCCAACTTATTTTTATGCACATTAAATTGTAAAAACCCAGCCCCTAATCATTTGTTTGGGAGATTTAGAAATTCTTCACCACTACTCAAGAACCTAAACCCATTCTCTGGATGTCTAAGAGAAGTTACTCCTCCATGTGGTGTTTGATTCATCCCTCCCCCCTCAGTTTATGCCAAATAAGGACGTTTTTATAGTAGCCATCCAGTGGATTCCAAATCATAGTGATCCCATGTGTGTCAGAGTAGAACTGTGCTCCATAGAGTTTTCAGAAGGCTTCTGGTAGACTCAAACCATCAACCCTTCAGTTAGCTGAGCTCGTTAACGATTTGCACCACCCAGGAATTCCTACAAAGAAGCCTGCTACAGCAGGAATGGGTGCCCAGGTCAGGGTGATACTCTTCTCCTGTTAGCTCTTAATACATAGTCTGAATTCCACCATATTTTAGTCTCTTCTTTGTGACTTGGCATGACTTGGTGCTACCTAGTGAACACTGACGGTCCACTCATTACTCGTTTAGTCACTTGCTTGGCAACACCTAATGATAAGCACCCTGAAAAGGCAAAGGCAAGAGAACCTGACATATTATTGCTTCAAAAATTCCCACCTGTCTCTCACAAATGGAAGAAGCCCTAACACACACACAAGTTCAACACCTGTGTGCTTCCCAGGAATGCATTTGTTCCAAAAGCAAGAAGCTGTGCATGAAATCATCATTTTTCTGAAAAGGAATGTGCTACAAGTGGGAAAGGAAAAGCACGTTTTCTTTACAAAATGAGAGAACTGTGCCTCATAAGTGACATAGAAGAGTATGATCAGAGCACTGAAGATTTCTACTCAAACAAGAAGCTTAGTAATGTGAATCGTATGATCATTGCTTTGGATGCTGAGACACTTACTCTGTGGTGCTGGCTGCACCACAACTGCAACTGACTTGCTTAGGGTTGTTTTGGGCTTTCTAATCACCATAAAAAAAAGAAAAATTGCCATCGGGTCGATTCCAACTTATAGCGACTCTATAGGACAGAATAGAATTGCCCCAAAGGGTTTCCAAGGAGCAGCTGGTGGATTTGAAGTGTCAACCTTTTGGATAACAGCCAAACACTAAATGACTTAACCATAATCACCACAAGATACCCCAAATCCTTCTTTCCAAATAATGCTGCATACTCAGGAGAAAAGTTGACAGGTTCTGAGTTAATTCTTTGTTATTTTCACTTCAAATATCTATTTGTTAGTAACTTTGCTGTTTGTCTAGTTTACAAATTAGCTAAAGCTGAAGTTCAGTCTTTAGCTAAAACTCATAACAGGTGGGAGGGTGTGTATGATGAGAGAGAGAGAGAAAATTTATCATTTCTAAAGGGAAATATTTGGATATGATGAAAACATGATCCATTTAACCAGATAGAAGGAAAAGAGGTAAGTTTAGCTATAGTGAGTGCTTGAAAGGACACTGCTGACCTTGTTGCTAAGCAACTTCCCAAAAGCTTTAAATTTCACTATCAAACAATAATAGATTCTGCAGTGTATCTTAGAAAACAAAAGAATCTGAATTCTATCCTAGTACTTGAGCAACAAGAAAGAAAAAAGCCAAGGGGAACCCATCTTCTCTGTTGGTATAATTTCCTGCTCTCCTCCCTTTAATTTAAAAATAAAAATAAAAATAAAAAGTTTCACTGGATAGCAAATTCTTTATAGTGAAAAAAAATCAATTCAAAGTCTTGAAATCTGAAACTCTATGCTCTTCAGATTTTGGAAGCTAGTAGAGTGAGCAGCAGAAAAGTAATTGGGAAGTTAGGGGTTCCTCAAGCTGTGCTGCCTCCCTCTAAAAAAAACCCATTCCCAGAGAGTCAAGTCCAACTCATAGCTACCCCACAGGACAGAGTAGTTCCCTGACACTTATAACCTAAAGATTTAGACAATTTGCAGAATATTCAATATGGAAGGGGGAGAAGCTTAAGTATACAATTTCCTACCTATGGAGGAGGATGTGTGTGGCAAAAAAGTAAATAACCTAAATTAACCATAATTTCTTCATATTATTTTTAAAAAAGACATCTCTCCAATCTGTTCCACAGCTAAAAAAATTGGTAAAAATTCAGAAAAACAATGAAATTTGGGTTTGAGTTTTATTATTTTAAAGAAACTTGTATTCTTTTTTCCTTGGTGAGTAATATATTGTCCCAGTATAACAAATATGTTGATAATTGTTATTTTAGGCAAGGATTATATTTTATTACCGTTATTATTATTTTTACTGTCTTCTGGCTGATATCTTCCTATATGTTATTGAAACAAAGTAGTTACTATGCACCTATGAAGAATTACATTTGCTAAATGTTTTTGTCTCCTGCAGTTTGGAGGGGGGATAAAAAACCCAAACCCATTGCTGTCGAGTTAATTCTGACTGATAGTGACCCTATAGGACAGGGTAGATAGAACTGCCTCACAGGGTTTCCAAGGAGCGTCTGGTGGATTCCAACTGCCAGCCTTTTGGTGCAGCCCAACACTTAGTCACTGAGCCATCAGGGCTTCCCCAAAGGGGGGATATTTGGTTTAATTCAATTACAAACATTAGTTTCATGAATTGAATACAATTTGCTAAGGGCACTTTAGTAGCAAAGAAATGTATATTAAATTATAATGTATTTAATCTTTCCTTGACATAAAATATTTATCTAACTACTGTTCCATCTCATCTACAATTCTCAATATTTTTTCCCTGTCATCACTACACTATAGCTTCTGCCTTCAGTGCTCCACTGAGACTACCCTTGATAAAGCAATTGGCTTTCCGAAGTGAGCTTCGAAGGACTATTTTCAGTCAGACTCAGTTACTTGAGGTGCTTGAAACTCTTGACTGCTTCCTCCTTAAGATTGTTTTTTCTCTTTATCTTCAGATAATATGTCTCCTCACATCTGACTCCTACGCTGCTCTTCTCTGTATTTTCCCTCTCTGCTCATCCCTCAAATATTTTTTAATTCTATTATTGTGGTAAAATATGTATTACAGAATATTTGCCAATTCAACATTTTTTACAAGTACAATTCATCACATTAATTACCCTCCTCATATGCAACTATCACTTCAAATCTTGGTTATTTCTCAGAAGAGATTAACGTTTGATATTCTTGCCTACCCAATATACATTGATTGCCCTTTCTTTTGGAAATCACCCCACTCTAACTCTTAATCCATGTCTTTCAGATGAGCTGACTTCAGGAGTGGGCAGGTGAACAAAGATGGACCAAATAAACCATCAAATCCCCAGAGCAATCATGGCTGAACCAATGACCCAGGGCAGTCAATGGGAATCAGTCTTAGGAACTTTTTCTGAGCTGTGGGTTTCTCTAGATTTGAGCCTGGGAAAATGAGGCTTGGATTGCTGTGTGTCACCAGGAAAAAAGAGTCAGTTTGAGAATAGAGCTAGCACAGGGAAAAGTCCTATTGAGAGATGGGGAGAGTCAGTTTCTTGAGGTTGCTATTAGAGCCCCTGGATCCAGCTATGCCTGAAACCTCTTCTAGGACATTTGTTTGCCAACAGTTTCCTTCCTTCTCTCTCTCTTTCAGCCTCAGTCTCAGAAATTAAAATAGTCTAACAAATATACCAGGATTCTATCTTTGGCCATTTACTTTACTAATTCTCTTTTGTTTGTTTAAATATCCTCTTTAATTCCTAAAAATCGAAGACATGTTATGGACCTAATATTGCTAGGTTATATATTACTTATAATTTTCAATAATTCTCTCTAATCTACATCTCTCCTTTGATTTTTAATCTTTCTTGCTCTCTTTCTCTCTTTATATGCCTACCTATCAAAAATCTCTAGCTGCATCTCTCACAGGCCTCTCAAATTCCACATATTCCAAATTTATATTTGTTTCCACCTTTCTACCCAATAAGCTCATCTTTTCTCTCTATTTTGATTGATGGGCCCATCTACCCCATTTCCTGGCTAGAAATGCTATTTTAAGCTTTGGAATTCTTAACCGGTACATTTCTTTCTAGTACTGATTCAGGTAGAAAAAATCAAATTAGCTTAAAAATTTCTTAATAATCATAGAAATAAGTTAGATAATCAATTGACAGATACTTCAAAAAATACAGTGGTAGAGAATATTATTAATTGTACCTAATACCTATTATGTTATACAACTTGCCAGTTACTGTTTTAAGTGCATTTCACTTGCTATCTCATTTCGGTGGTGCAACAGTTCTATAGGGTAAGCATTTATCTAGACACTATCCAAGCTGGACTAGAAAGCCTACTTTTCCTTTATTGGAAATGGTTTGCTTATTGCATACAGTGACCCGGGAGATTCTGAGAAACCAAATATCGAATTGCTCTCAGATGTATGAAGACCTTTATTGCTTATATTCTTACAACCATTTTGTCTTCATTCTTCTTCACTGCAATATCTTTGATGTTCTGTTGCAATTTTAATGTTTTTTTATTTTATCCTGGGTATGTTTTATGCAGGCTTCTCACAGAAGCACTTCTATGTTGTCAATCATTTGCTATTTTTTGGATTGATACTTGGCAAATAGAAATTCTTAAGGAGAGTGAACTGTTTCCTTTGGACAATCTGGGTGCCTGGTCCTCTTTCTGGCATTAATTGTAGATCATCTCATGGTCCTGGAGTTTCAGTCCATTTTTTCTGTGCAACCTGCCTTTACTACAAAGCATATTCCTGCCTTTACCTACAAAGCAAATGAGGATGCCATCCTGACTCATTTTAATCAAAGAATGATTAGTGCTATATTGATTATTACATATATTTTGGTAGCAGTATAACACAGACTATTTCCTCTTTTCATAAGGTAAAAATTAATAAATTAAAATTTTCAATGCCATGAATTAGAGTGATGTTTCACAAATTAAATAGAAGGTGTTTTATTAATAAAAATTCATGTTTTTTTCCTATTAATGTTGAGAAGAATCAATGATTCATAGTAAGATATGAAAATGACATATGGGGAAATTGACACTGCCGCATTTGTGAAACAAATTCTGTTCAAGTAAAGGAGATTAAATGGTAGGTTAATCTGCTCAGAAATATAAAGATAAATGCTTAGTATTCGCATAGGAAATTATAAAAATGAGATGGGGAAAGTCAGATATATAAAGACTTGGATAAAAGAGACTGAAGACCTGTTATGGACCTAATATTGCTAGGTTATATATTTCTGAAATTTTATATTTTTTAAACTTTTTGTTACTGTGAAAAACATAGAGACAAGTACATCAAACATAACTATACTATTTAACAAATAATTACAATGCATATGATCATGTAAGCACCACTTAGGTCAAGAAAAGAATATTGTCTTTCTCCAAAAACCTTCATATGTCCCTTTTCAACCATAATCCCTTCCCTCCACTATGTGGGAATATTATCTTAATTTAACTGTAATAATTACCTTGCTTTTTTTTTTTTTTTTTTTACACTTAGCTATGGATCACAAAGACTATAGTTTAGATTTGCCTCTTTTTTAACTTAAAAAAAAAAGAATCATATACATTGTATGTATTTTTGTGTCTTGCTTATCTTAATGTTGTGTTTGTAAGATAAAATTAGTTTCCTGAGTATAGCTATAGCTTAAATATTTTTGGTGTTCTATTATATTATCTACTGGTAGTGCAGTGGTTAAGAGCTCAGCTTCTAACCAAAAGGTCAACAGTTCAAATCCACCAGCTGCTCCTTGGAAATCCTATGGGGCAGTTCTTCTCTGTCCTATAGGGTTGCTATGAGTTGATGGCAACAGATTTTTGGTTTATAATATTATTTTGTAATGACAATGCTAGAGACAATTTATGTATTCTACTGGCGACATTTGGGCTCTTTTATTTTCCTCCAAATTTGATCAATTATGAACAATGCTTCTATGAATATTTTTATACTTGCATTTGGGTCCACATGGGCATGCATTCTTCTAAGGTATTTACCTAGAATAGGTCATAGGTAATGTCAAGCCCCATTTTATTTAGATTAAAACCAAAATGCTTTCCCAAGGAGTTGTGCCATGGAATTTTACATTTTCTAATCTGAAGATGGGTGGTTTTTGTTTTGTTTTTTCATTGAAAGAATTACCGTAAGTTTAAGGAAAATATATATACTTTTAAAAAGACTATAGTTTCTCTGTCAATGCTTTACTGTGAGCTAATCCAATCCTGAGCAATGACGGATGGTTCTCAGAGATGTGTCATCAAAGCTGGCATATAATTTGACATGACTTTAATGCCACAGTAAATTAGTAAAGATCCGATGGTGTCATCCTTCTATCTTTGAGATGTACTTTAACTTGAAATCTGCTTCTAAAAGGGATCTAATGAATTATTTAGAACATCTTAGAATCTTTCTTTGTGGCATTTCCAAATGGGTTTAAATGGATAATTACTCAACATCCTCAGAATAATTAACATGATCAGTTCTATATGATCCCTGATCACTTGAAGTTAAACAATTTAAGTATAATTTATAATACTCCAGAAAATTGTAGTTTTCAATATAATTCAGATGTTCCTCTTTATTTTTATCATAAAACTTCATCAAATAAGACTCTGTGATCTTCCAAAAAAGTGTCAATCAAAGACCGAGTCAAGGATGTATCTGAAATTTAGAGGACCAAAGATTCTCAGTTTTATATCTGTTGAACAATATTTTTACCTTTTCTAAGTAAAATAAAATATTCAATAAGTTAGTCTACTTAAATTTTTTTCTTGATGGCTGATTTTATTTTGCTTCATATTTTAATTATTATATATTTTACATACATAATGAATATAATAAATTTATGTTTGTATGTGTGTATGCCTAGTGAAAGATGTATATCACAATTCAATATTTTACCTTTTATGAAAGGAATATGAATTATTGTCTTGAATATCTAATCCACTGAAACTGATTGATTCCTCTTGTTCACAGTATATTACAACATTATCATCTATATGTCCATTTTCTGTGAAACTTATGTCTAATCACTGTGTATAATGTGAGGTGTATTTTATAATACAAAACCTAATGATGGTGAAAAACAGGTTTAAAATGCTTCTATCTTGTCTAGACACCATTTGATTCGTGGGCACTATTTGTGGCACTATGTCACTGTCTTGTCAGTAGGCACAAATGTTTGATACCACCTGTCACTTCATTGGAAAATAATATTTTTCAAAAACTTTAAATCAAAGACTTGTTGCATTTCTTAAGGAAAAAAAAAACAGGACACACTTCTTCCAGTACTCACCATCCAATTATCAGAATGACTTCAAATTTCTTAAAATGCTTCCTGTTTCTGTCTAACATGTGACTCTTTATTTTTTTGCCTTTCTTCTCATATGTATGATGACTCCCCGAGAATATATCTTTAGTTGTTTAAATATATGCATTCTTTCCCACTAAGGAGTATAACTATTTTTCTACCTTTAATTATTATAACTCCAGATATAATTGGAAATTTTCATATCAGAAATAAGTCCCTCCCAAAGTACCATGTTTGTCTTTCTTTGACTTCTTACTATTGTTAAGCAAGAACACACCATGTTAAATCAGACTAGAACTTCAACTTTAGGCCAGGATAGTATAACAGAGAACTTCTTGCCTTAAATAAGTAGAAAGCAGACAAAATACATGGAATGACGGTTTTCAGACATTGAACAGCTGGCAGAAAAGGAATGTGATCCCTGAGAAAACTGAAACAAAAAAGATGAGCCCTTTAATTGTACCAACTAACTGTCTAACTGTACAGTTTCTCCTTAGAAACTGTAGCAGTTTCTAAGCTACAGTATAGGGATGGTTACTTCAAAGGGAGCCAGTCATTTGCTAAGTTGAAGAAGTGCAGGTCAAATTTTGGGGATGTCCAGTCAGCTAGGTTTTGCAGGGAAGAATAAAGACAGGAGTATGCTTCAGACAGAGGACTCTGTAGATCTGCAAGGGATTTCACCAAGTGTTTCACTGAATACATTCATGAAAGATAACAATTTGAGTCCAAGGAAAGAACCACCGGAAAGGATGGGTAGAACAATTTATGAAGCTCTCCTATTGTTGGGAATAATTCATATTTCCACTAACAAGAGTGGAAAGATCTTATAATACATTGGGCATCAGTTGGATTCTTCAGAAGGATATTTCTTTCATTATAGAACTAAATTATTCTTACTCTAAAGGTTGCTCAAGACCTGTCTTAACAAAGCATAAAAGAAAAAAAAAAGACTGAAAAAATTAACAGCATAAATAATCCATGAAATTTTATTAAGTATTAAAAATATGTTTAATTGGATTCCCAGAAAAAAGAACCCAGAGAGAGAGAATAAAATAGTTGGAGAAATAATAGACAAAAATCTTACAAATTGAGCAAAAGTATAAACCCACAGATTCAAGTTGCTGTATAGTTTATACTATGTGCAGAAGTAGAAAATATCAACAAAATGTAGACAAAATTGCACAAAATAGCATACATAGAAAATGTATGACCACACTGCACAAAGACCAGAAGATAATAGAAGCATACTGTTGTAAGGTTCTTACACTATATTTGAAGTGGTATAATATTATTTGGTTATGCACGGTAATAAATTAAAGTTGTATATTGCAATAGCCATTGAAACCACTAAATACATGAAACAAAAGCTGTGGTTAAAAATTCAATAGTAAATATAAAATGAGATGATAAATTATTTTAGGAAACACTCAATTTTAAACAAAAAAGAAAAAAGGAACAAAGAATAGCAAGAACAGATATAAAGCATACATCAAGAAAGTAGACTTAAACCCAACCACATTGATGATTTTATAAAAATTAAAATAAAAAAATATATATGATATTTATTATGGAGTTAATTGTGTCCTCCAAAAATTTGTGTCAACTTGGCTAGGTCATGATTTCCAGTATCGCGTGGTTATCCTCCATTTATTGATCTAATGCAACTATCCTCCATTTTGCGATCTGTTGTAAGTCCTAACCTCTGCCTGTGGTTATAATCCCATTTTTCAATGGGTCATGTTTTTATATTAATGAGGCAGGATAAAAAAATACAAAACAAAACCCATCGCCGTTGAGTTGACTCCGACTCAGAGCAACCCTACAGAACAGAGTCAAACTGCTCCATAGGGTTTGCAAGGAGCACCTGGTGGATTCGAACTGCTGACCTGTTTGTTAGCTGCCAAGCTGTTTAACCACTGCACCACCAGGGAGGCAGGATTAGGCTATGTTAGTGAGGAAATCTGGAAGACAGGCACCTGGCCAATTGACTGGAAGAGATCCATATTTATGCCCATTCCAAAGAAAGGCAATTAAATGGAATGTGGAAATTATAAAAAAAAAAAAACATTAATATCACATTCTAGCAAAATTCTGCTGAAAATAATTCAAAAGCATCTGCACTCATACATCAACAGGGAACTGTCAGACATTCAATTTGGATTCAGAAGAGGACATGGAACAGGAGATATCATTGCTGTTGTCAGATGGATCTTGGCTGAAAGGAGAGAATACCAGACAGATATGCACATAAATAAGATAAAATCTCGTGTTATTATTGCCCTTAAAGAATTTAAAATCTAAATGAATACCGGAAAACTACAGAAAAGCTAGAGAGAAACACAAGATGAGTGTTATTCAGAGTGGGAGTGGGTAAATAATTCTTATGTGTTTGGATGTAAAAGACAATTTTTTCATCGTGTGTAAAACCTGAAGAGGAGGCGGAGGCAACATGGCACCCTAGACAAACACATCATGCTGTCCCTCTGCAGCAAAGATGCAAAAAAATAAGTTAAACAGATACAAATGTCAATTCTGGAAACTGAAGCAGCAAATGAAGGCATAAAGAACTAGATCAAACACCAAATGGAAGAAGAAACTGAAGAAAAACAGAGAATGAGGAGAGAGATGGTGTGTAGGTCCGTGGCCAAATGATATGTCACAGAATTGTCATCTTGGAGCACAACCAGCAATGACCCTAGACAGGGAGTATGGGAAGACAACTTCACAGAGCTCCCAACAGGAGATGGAACACCTGATAACCAAAGAAATATGCTTCCCATCCCTCATCATTCTGCCCCATACGACACCTCCACCTCTTCTCACCAGGCCATGCAATGCCACCTTGGCTAGAGAGCCACAGGCCCTCCACTACCTTGGGACTGCCCTACCACCACCTACCAGCTCCCGCCACACCATACCCTTCCTTCTTTTTCTTTCTCCCTCCCACCTAGCTCTGTACACCACCTTCACTGCTTCCCACAAGGCCATGGTGACTGCCTTGGCTAGAGAGCCACTGGACCACTGCTGCCTTGGGTCTGCCTGGCCTCCACTCACCATCTCCTGCTGCACCATTTTTTTCCCTTTCTTCTTTTTCTTTCTCCCTCCCACTTAGAACCTTACGCCACCTCCTCCCTCTTCCTGCCAGCCATTTCCACACTGCTGTGGTCAGAGTGTCACTGGCCCACAAGCCAGCCACTGCCCTGGGTCCACCCCACCCCCACCCTCCATCCCCCACCACACTGCCATTTATTTTATTTTTTCCCTTTTTTCTTTATACCTCTCACCTATCCCTGTTCACCACTTCCCACCCCTTCCTGATGGCCCCCAAGTCCACCCTGACCCACCTATTGTCTACCTAATTTTTTTTCTCTCTTTTCTTTCTCCCTCTACCTATCCCTGTATGCAACACCTCCTTCCCACTGGTCCCTGTTGTGCTGCTGTGGCTAGAGCATCCCAAGCACTCAAGCCTGCCACCACACCAGGCCCACACTGCCCCTCCCCTCCCACCACTCGACCAACTGCTGAATGGTGGGAAACGAGCCTGTATCATTCCCCTTATGACATCCCCGCCTGTCTGGTGAGGGGCTGTGAATGCTCCCACACTGCTGGACCAACATCAGGAGGCAGACAGTGCCGACCCAGTCCACCCTCAGCCACCTCCCCAAAGCAGGGTACAGTGAAGTGGGCTCGCCCAGCCTGTTGCTGCCTTGCCCACCCAGACAAGGTGGTGAGAACTGTGTCCACACATGAGAAAGCAGCAAAGCATGCCTGTCCTGTCCACCCTGACATATTAAAACAAAACAAAGAAGCAGGATAACACAAACTAATACAACCAATATATAAAGCAAATAATACCTTAATGTTTAGGAGACAGCATACAATATCAAAACATATAAAAAAGCAGAACAAGATAGCTGCAGCAAATGAACAAAATAAAGAATCAGATGACCTTTGGTAGAAGAAAAGGCAATGGAACTGCCTGATATGGAATTCAAAAGATTAATATTTAGGGCTCTCCAAGAGATTAGGAAAGAGATCAAGGAAAACGCAGACAAAAATCAAGGACAAAATACAAAAATCATGGAAAACAAAGCAAAAAATCAATGAAAACATAGCCAAAACCAAGGAAAACACAGACAAAGCAATAGAAGAATTCAGGAAAATAATACAAAACATCAAAATAAATAAACAACTAGAAATCACACAAAAACAGGAACTAGATATTCAAAAGATAACAAAATTTTAGAAATGGACAACTCAATAGAAGATTTTAGGAGCAAATTTGAAGCAGTGGAAGATAGAATCAGTGACACTGGAGACAAATCCATGAACACCACTTTGTTTGAGGGAAAAAAATCACAGATAAGAAGAAAACCTAGGAATTATGTGGGGCACAATCAAGGGCAAAAATTTGTGTGTGATCAGTGTTCCAGAGCAGGGAGAGAAAATGGAAAACACAGAGAAGATTGTTGAAGATTTGTTGGCAGAAAACTTCCCAAATATCATGAAAGATGAAAAGTAACCATTCAAGATGCTCAACGAATCTCATATAGGATGGACCCCAAAAGAAAGTCACCAAGGGATATTATAATCACACTTGCCAAAACCAAAGACATGGAAAGAATCCTGAGAGCAGCTCAAGAAAAAGGAAAAGTCACTTACAAAAGGGTAACAATAAGACTAAGCTCTAATTACTTGGCAGAAACTATGCAGGCAAGGAAGCAATGGGATGGCATTCATAAAACCTTTAAAGGGAAAAATTACCAACCAAGAATAATATATCCTGCAAAACTGTCTCTCAAATATTATGGTGAAATCAGGACATTTCCAGATAAAAAGAAGTTAAGGAAATTTGTAAAAACCAAGGCAAACTTACAAGAAATATTAAAGGGAGACCTTCAGTTAGAGAACCAACAACAACTGGAGTCTAGGACACAGGACAGCATCAGCAAGATACCAAAATAGGTAAAGAACTCTCAATAATTAAACAAAGCTAATAGACTTAAAACAGGGAAATAGAGGCATCTATATGTAAATGATGACAATGTCAAAACAATAAAAGGGGGAATAAAAGGGTAGGTATAGAACTTTCAACTGGAGAGGAAGTCAAGCCGATATCAAGTAATAAAAGACTGGTTCAACTTTGGAAGATAAGGGTAAATTTCAAGGTGACCACAAAAAAAGTTAACAAACCTACTCATTAGAAAAAAATAAAAGAAGAAGAAAAACATAAAGTCTCAGTAAACACAAAATCTATAATAACCAAAGAAAAGAAAACCACAAACAAAAGGAAGCCTGCACAGGAAAGTAAGAGGAACAAAGAAAACATTAGCACCACAAAAAAAAAAAAAAGCACAACAATATGATAGCAATAAACTCATACCTATCGACAATCAAACTGAATGTAAATGGCTTAAATGCACCTGTAAAGAGACAGAGAGTGGCAGAATGGATAAAAAATCACAACCTATCAATATGTTGTCTATAAGACACACACCTTAGACACAAAGACAAAAATATATTAAAAATCAAAGGATGGAAAAATATATCAATCAAATAGTAACCAAAAAAGGGCAGAAGTGGCAATACTAATTTCATATATAAGAGACTTTAAGGCAAATTCAACCAAAAAAGACAAGGAAGGACATTATATAATGATTAAAGAAGACATACTTTAATAAGTATCTATGCACCCAATGACAGGGCTCCAAAATACATAAAACAAACTCTAACAGAACTGAAAAGAGAAATAGACAGTTCCACAATAACACTAGGAGACTTCAACACACCACTCTCAGTAAAGGACAGAACACCTAGAAAGAAACACAAGAAAGATACAGATGATCTAAAGGCCAAATCAACCAACTTAACCTCATAGACATATATAAAACACTTAACCCAACAGCAGCAAAGTATACATGCTTTTCTAACGCACATGGAACATTCTCCAGAATAGACCACATTTAGGCCACATAGCAATCCTCAATAACATCCAAACCATCGAAATAATACAAACCATTATCTCTGATCACAAGGCATAAAAGTAGAAATTTTAGAAAAAGGAAGAGCAAGGAAAAAAAATCAAATACATGAAAACTGAGTAACACTGTGCTTAAAAACAACTGTGTAATAGAAGGAATCAAAGAGCGAATAAAAATATTCCTAGAATCCAGTGAGAATGAAAATGCATCATAACAAAACCTTTAGGACACAGCAAAGGCAGTGTGATCTGAGGTTAATTTATAACAATAAACACACACATCAAAAAAGAAGAATGGGCCCAAATAAAAACATTAGCCCTACCAATTGAACAGAGAACAGTAGAAGCAGCTCACAGACACCAGTAGAAAGAAAATAATGAAGATTAGAGCAGAAATAGAGAACAGAAAAACAACAGAAAGAATCAACAAGACCAAAAGTTGGTTCTTTGAAAAGATCAACAAAACTGACGAACCACTGGTCAAACTGACAAAA
>NW_004443961.1:8981839-9008600 GCF_000243295.1 Trichechus manatus latirostris
AAAAAAACCAGGAGAGAAAGCAAATAACCCAAATAAGAAATAAGATGGGGGACATTACAACAGACCCAACTGAAATAAAAAGGATCATAACAGAATACTATGAAAAAATGTACTCCATCAAATTTGAGAAGCTAGAGGAAATCAACAAATTTCTAGGAACATTCTACCTAAATAAATAAACACAAACTGAGATAGAAAATCTGAATAGACCCATGACAAGAGAAAAGATTGAAGAGGTAATAATAAAAAAAAAAAAAACTCCCAACAACAACAACAATAAAAGCCCTGGTCCGGACAGCTTCACTGGAGAGTTATACCAAACACTGAGAGAAGAGCTCACACCACTACTACTCAAACTATTTCAGAGCATAGAAAAGGAAGGCATACTTCCGAATTCATTCTATGGAGCCAGCGTAACCCTGATACCAAAGCCAGGCGAAGACACCCCCCAAAAAAAAGAAAATTACAGAACAATGACTCTCATGAATATAGATGCAAAAATTCTCAACAAAATTCTAGCCAATAGAGTTCAGCATCATATTAAAAAAAAAAAATGATCAAGTGGGATTCATAGCAGATATGCAAGGATGGTTCAACATTAAAAAATCAATGCAATTCACAACATAAACAGAACAAAGAAAAGAATCACATTGTCATCTCAACCAACACAAAAAAGGCATTTGATAAAGTTCAACACCCATTTCTGATAAAAACACTCAATAAAGTAGGAATACAAGGGAAATTCCTCAACAGCCAAATCATTCTCAATGGAGAGAGGCTGAAGGTATTCCCCATGAGAACAGGAACAATACAAGGACATCCTTTATCACCACTCCTATTTAACAGTGTGGTGGAAGACATTCAGGCAGCTAATAAACACATGAGGAAATGCTCACAATCATTAGCCGTTAGAGAAATGCACATCAAAACTACAATGAAATACCATCTCACTCCGACATTACTGGCACTAACCGCCCCCCACCCCAAAAAAAAGAAAAGAACAAATGTTGGAGAGGTTGCAGGGAAATTGGAACTCTTATGCACTGCTGAGGGGAAAGTAAAATGGTACAACCACTATGGAAAAAAGTTTGATGCCTTCTTAAAAAACTTGAACTAGAAATATCGTATGATCCAGCATTCCCACTCCTAGGAATATATCCTAGATAAATAAGAGCAGTCACAAGAATAGAAATATGCACACCCATGCTCATTGCACAATTATTCACAACAGCAAAAACGATGGAAACAACCTAAATGCCCATCAACAGGTGAATGTATAAACAAACTATGGTACATACACACAACAGAGTACTATAAGACAATAAAGAACTATGATGAATCTGTGAAGCATCTCACAACATGGGTAAATCTGGAGGGCATTATGCTGAGTGAAATAAGTCACTCAAAAAAGGATAAATATTGTATAAGACGACTTTTATAAAAATCCAAGAAAAGTTTTACACACAGAAAAAAAAAATTATTTGATGGTTATGAGGGAGGTGAGAGTGGGGAGGGGGAAATCACTAACTAGATAGTAGACAAGTGTAACTTTGGTTAAGGGGAAGACAACACATAATATAGGGGAAGTCAGCACAACTTGACCAAGGCAAAGTCATATAAGCTTCCTAGACACATCTAAACACCTTGAGGGACCAAGTTACTGGGGCTGAGGGCTGAGGACCATAGTATCAGGGGACATCTAGGTCAATTGGCATAACATAGTCCATAGAGAAAATGTTCTACATCCTACTTTTGTAAGTAGCGTCTGGGGTCTTAAAAGCTTGCAACCAGCCATCTAAAATACATCTATTGGTCCCATTCCATCCGGAGCAAAGGAGAATGAAGAAAACCAAAGATACAAGGAAAATATTAGTCCAAAGCCTCCACCAGCCTCCAAAGCCTCCACCAGCCTGAGCCCAGAAGAACTAGATGGTGCCAAGCTACCACCACCAACTGCTCTCACAGGGATCACAATAGAGGGTTCTGGACAGAATGGGAGAAAAATGTAAAAAGTCAAATTCACAAAAAAAGACCAGACTTACTGGTCTGACAGAGACTGGAGGAAACCCAAAGACCATGGCCCCCGGACACCCTGCTAACGCAGAACTGAAGCCACTCATAAAGTCCACCTTTCAGCCAAAGATTTAGACAGTCCTATAAAACAAACCATAGCACACATGAGGAATGTGCTTCTTAGTTCAATCAAGTATATGAGACCAAATGGCCAACATCTGCCCAAAACCAAAGACAGAAGGCAAGAAGCGACAGGAAAACTGGACATATGGACACAGGGAACCTGGGGCGGGAAGGAAAAGGGGGAGAGTGCTGACACATTGTGGGGATTGCAACCAATGTCACAAAACAATTTGTGTTTATATTTTTGAATGTGAAACTAATTTGTACTGTAAACTTTCACCTAAAACACAATAAAATAAAAATAATAGGAAGTTAAAAAAACAAAACAAAACAAAAACCTGAAGAGACTTAATCTGAGGGGAGAAGCTACATACTTAGAACATTCTAATGCTTAGTTTCTAAAACATTCAACATCCGGGAAGCTAGCCTTTCTGCAGGCTGCTTTTCAACATAAGAAATGTCAACACTGGTTAGGCCCCTACACAGCCAGAAGCACAGATGAGGTGGTGGCTGAACTATTCTCCTGAGAGAGCCAAGCTAGGTTGCCTAAAGAATTCAGAAGAGCTACATGGCATGGTTTTATTACTCATTTCAATTTGATCTATACTGTTGTGTCCATGAACTTGGGGGAGAAGATTAGATTGTGTAGTTTAGATCATTTTGCAGGCTGGTAGAGTTTGAAGCCGGTAGCTCATGGATGATTAGTGATATATTTCAAACAAGCCTTCCATCTCAGTCTTCCATCACAGCAGTACACGTTAGCAGCCTTGGAGCAATCGTTGAAAGAGAAAACATCACAAGTGTATAACATGGCATTGTCTACATGACTGACTGCTTATGAACTGGCAAAACCTCTACTGAAATGGCCATTGTGTGACTATTTAAAGACTTCAGGCTGTCTAATAACCATCAAAGGAATCCTGGTGGCATAATGGTTAAGCACTTGACTGCTAACCAAAAGGTCATTAGTTCGAACCCACCAGCCACTCCATGGGAGAAAGATGTATCAGTTGGCTTTTGTAAAGATTACAGCCTTGGAAACCCGATGGGGCAGTTCTACCCTGTCCTATATGGTCACTCTGAGTCGGAATTAACTTGACGGCAATGGATTTTGGTAAAAATCATCAAATATTAATAAAGAGTTTGGTGAAAACGATGCTGAATAACTTTAAAGAGATGGTTAGTATGCTTGATTTGGTTCATGGATATATAATCTGGCATGGATACATAATAAACAGGAAGCGCCTATAAGAATTTTGTATATAGATAGAATTGCTGTTGTATATATTTATCTCTTGATAGATGAGAGCTCCTTAAGGAGGTTTTATATCGTATTCTTTTTTTTTTCAATCCCAAACACTCCACAGTAGTCCAACTACTAGCAATAGATAAATGTTCAATTGTGAATGAATAAATGAATGTAAAATTTTTAGCTTTCTTAATGGTTTCCAGTGATGATTTCCAGGTAGCCTATAACTAAAGCCTTCTTTCCATTTCCAGAAAACATCCTGGCCACAATGGGTTAATTCATATCACTTTGATATTAGGCTTTTATCAGAATGGTCAGAGGAAATAATTTGATTATCTCTTACTGTGCCAGAGATTTTTCCATTTTTATTTTCATGCTCTGTGTTGGTTTTAGGTGTATGTGTGAGTATTTTAATTTTTTCTTCTGATTAGTGTTGCCTGTTTTTTACATGTGTTATTTAAGGTTGCTTTTTCTTTGAACAAAAGAATTAATATGTTGAATGACCTTCAGATCTTAAAATAAGATACGCTTCAAATGACACTTAACTCCATACAATTTGTCATATCTAATTCAATTTTCTTCTGTTTTCTTGCACTTATAAATCTACCTTAGTATTAATGATGGTGCTATCTCTCAGCCACTAACCATATAAATTCATAAACACCATACCTTGACTCTGTGAGTAAATGATGATAGTATTTATTTTTTCCTAATAATTATGTATATGTGCATGCCTTTTGGGAGAGAAGGCCAGTAGAATAGTAGGAAGAACGTAAACAGATACATACAATTTTTCTTATCGTATCTTGAAGATATTAAAATGCACTTGCCTATAATTTCACATTTTTTAAGTATGTCTTTACTTAAGGTGAAACTTGATTTGTAATAAATACTTCTGCTACAAAATATCTCCAACTCATAATTTTTATCAAAATGGTGATAACATTGAATACATTCACAAGGTAACTAGAAAGAAAACACAGCCATGTATTCACAAACACACACTAATATTTATAAAGCCACAGTTGAAGTCAGTAGAGATTTTAAAAATAGACCCGAACAGCAGTTGTCGTATAAATTGCTGATCTCCTCATCCATCTATCCTGTTGTTATGCTAGTTGTTTTGCCTAGAAAGTAGAACCATTCTGACAGCTACAACTTGTTCATGTTTTTCTATAAAATTCGACTGGAAATATTATAGGATAGCCTTATGATCTGTCTGACATTGTAAGAGTATTATTTATAACACATTGAAAGAATGAGGACACAGTGAAATAGTCACATATTCTTTATTTACCAAAATTGGGCATTGCCAATTACCTCCAAGGAGTAAGTTGGCACTATCAAAGCTATTTCTCATTTGGCTTTTTTTAGAGGGGTAGAATTAAAATCAACTTCATCAAAAAGTGCCCGAAAGTTTAACTAGGGAACAAGAGGGTAAGAGAAATCAGGTGATAATATTTATTGACAAAGGTAATAACAGTTAAATAAAATGATTATTACATGCAAAATATGTCAATTTGTTAATATGTATATACCAATTAGAAACAGTGCTCTATTATATATCCAGCTTCTATATAACATTGGAAGACATTACTTAGCTTTGTCCCGGAGCAGTACTTGTTTAAGCTTAAAGGAAAAAAAGGTGATCTACATTCCCAACCTAATGCCAGTTAATAAACAGGAAAATGTTTGTAAACCTTCCTGGGACCTTTCTGTTGCACGTATCCAGGATGACTTGTTGGATTCTAACAGCTAACCACTTACTAGCTATCTATGCCCTCTTTATCATTTTTATTTTTCTCCTTGGCGGAAGGGTTTGGTAAATATAAAGTTGTCTTTAGAGACTGGCTGCAATTCTGGTTCCCCAGCTCTGGGTACAGCCCTGGTGGCATAGTCGCTAAGAGCCCCACTGGGATTGGCCAATTCGCATATATGCACAGCCTTGTGGGCCTAGTCACCTCCTGCTCTGTGGACTTTGGCCAAGCCTGGGAATTATTTACTCTGGGGATTTTCTCACAGAGAGATGAGACTCAAGCATGTGGATGATTCATTCTGAAAACTTTCATTGACAATGTAAGGGGTTCTACTTTCATATGCCTTGAAGGTAGAAGTCAAATACTTCTAAGGCTTAAAATCAGGGAAAACCAAGTTTTAAAACTCTCCAGAAGTGTTAAACTTGAAAGTTAATTGAAAGATTCTGAACTTGTTACCATTTTTTATTTGAATGCTAGTTTGTGGTTTGAAATTAGTGTAAAACACAAAACAGGACATGTAATCAGTGAATAACTCAGAATAGTACTGTTACATTGCCAAAATCCTTGCCAAGAAGAGAGGGCTTTAAAAACAATTATATAAATATATTCAAGAGAGATTTATTTTTAATAAGCCACAAAAGTGGTAAAAAAGTATATATTTTATATTTACAATGTATACTGTTCTACCTCTCTTTAGATACAGGCTTGTTTAGCAGAGTTTAATGTCGAGAAGCATGCCGAGTAGAATAGTCCCCATGAAGGAGCCTACAAGTGCTGAAGGAAAGCATTTTCAGAAGGGATTTCATTTCTGTGTAGTCACCAGCAGAAAAACATGGAACGTTCCAACGTATGGAGGTTACATTGTGTCTATGGGGGTGTGGGGAAGGAGAGAGGAGGGATGGAAATGTCAAGTCCTCAAAAATCTTTCCACTTTCCTTCTAATATTCTCTGTGTGAATATGCCTGTTCAAGTTTTACAAAGGTAATGTCATATCAATATAAATATTCAGCCATACACAGAATTTCCTGATCCAGTAATTAGGAACAAGGATACTGGTTAGACATGCACTATTTCTGTTACTCTTTCTTCCTAAGAGATATAAAGATAATTGTTTTTTTGTGCTTCGGTAACATTCTATGCATACTATTTCACTTGCTGCATTATTTTATAGTCACCTATTTCCATGTCTGTCTCCCGGCTTGAGATCAGGGATTTTATTTGTCTTTTCATTCCCAGTGTCTACCCCAGTGCCTGGAGAATGCTGGCACAGACTGGCACATGTGCAGTATTTAGTCCATAAATAGTACCTTTCTGGTAGGTCAGTCTCCTCCGTGAATCTTCAAGTACGCTATTCTTTCTTTAAAAACCTCCTAAATGGGATTTGCAAGTTAAAGGGCAGGAATTAATTATTAATAATTTGTCTAAGAAATAACGTCTTGAGGTGGCATACACCTAGCGGAATCAGTAATATTCGTGCATATGTTGAAAACCAATCAACTCTTTAAAGATTTCAAATCACAACCTGAAATGTGAAAATGATTGGTAGCAGATTATCAAACCCACTGGGCTTAGAGCAATATGTCAGCACCTTTGCCCACGTCCACAGCCTGCAGGTTTCTGAAGGTATGCAGCACCTTCATCATTCTGGCATTCTATTTTAGTCTAAGTCTACATCAGAAGCCTGCCAGGGCTCAGTGCTGATAACAAAGCACTATCGCTTTGCAAAGCGACAGAGCACAGTGACATATCAACACTAGGACTTAAATGAAAAGCCCCTTCTAATTTAAGCGGGAATCTGCTGAAGCTGTGTTCAGCCCAGCACTCTTGTTTTCAATTAAAACTTTCTTATAGCAAGAGAAAAGTCTGGCATATCCTTTCCTTTTTAAAGGCAGTTATGGAATCAAGAAGAGAGGAGAGCGTAGTGTAGAGGAAATGGCCAAGAAGCGCCACAGTACGTATCAGTCCCTTTATATCTACTAATTGCAGTTTCTATGGTTCAAAGAAAGTTTTACCTAATGCCTCGTGTTGCTCAAAGAGTCCTTTCTCTCAATGCCACTATTCTTCGAGGATCTTTTTTTTTCCATGATACAGTGCATAAGGTAGCAATGGGGACATGGTGCATCAATTGCTGAGTACCTGCTATGTGCCAGGTACTGCTGGTATGGAGTGGGGTGGCTCCTACCTGTGCTATTTCATATAATTCTTACTAAGGTCTAGGAAGTAAGTGTGAATATTTTAATTTGTTTGTTTTTATAGAAAGAAAAACTTATGAGCAAAGAAATGAAGTAACTCAGTAGGGTCATACACATAGTAAGTGGCAGAACTGGAATATGCATACTAGCATATAAGCTACAGTATTGTTAGATCTTTAAACTGGAGATTTGTAGATAGCATTAACACACTGACACACACACACACACACACACACACACACACATATATATATATTCTTTATTTAATGGCAATTCCATCACTGCACTTCTCTTCAATGGCGTTCTGAAACATATGTAGCCCACAGTCTTCCTTTCATCCTTGAACCAAGTTAGAAAAACTCAACACCTCTTAGAATTTAGAATTTATTTCTGCGAATTGCATTTTGGTGCTTTGTATTAGTTCCCTAAGGTTGCTATAACAATGTACCACAAACTGAATGGCTTAAAACAACAGACAGTTATTGTCTTACAGTTCTGGATGGAAAAAGCCCAAAGTCAAAATGTTGGTAGGGCCATGAACTCTCTGAAGGCTCTAAGGGAAGATTCTTCCTTGTTTCTTCCAACTTCTTTTGGCCACAATCATATAAACCAGGAATGTGTTACAGTCTGGTTATGGTTCATCCTGGGGAAAATTAAAAATTCCTCTTCATCTTGGATCTGTGAAACCTTGAAAACAAGTTATCTGCTTTCAAAATTACAGTGGTGTGACAGGCATAGGCTAAAATTCTCACTGCAAAAGGGAGAAATTGGAAGAATAAAAGGAGTCACGAGTCCCAAGCACGTTTGAAACACAGCAGGGCAAATTTCTTTAGCTCTCATGCCTTGAGAATAATTATCTGTGGCTGTATCTTGCCTTTGAGCTCACTGAAGCCCCATGGGTCCTGGCCTCTGGGACCATGGAGGCCCTGTCAGCCTCTGGATCCACAAAAGCTCCGTTGGCTTCTGAGCTTCCCTAGGCTGAGGTGGCCCCACGTCTCATGAGGTGGTGACTTTGCCCTCAAAACCTTGGAAGAAGTGGCCTCAAACCTCAGGTCATGCCCTCTTTTCTTGAAGGATAACATATGTTCATCTCCAATAGCTCCATCGGCCCATTTTTTGCCTATAGAATCCCTAAAAGCAAAATTCTTTAATTTTGCTCCATTTCTGTCCCCATCAGTCTAAGCTGGTAGCATGTCTGCTGAGAGGGCTCAATGGATCCATAAGTCACTGACTCTTGAGCAAACGGTAGTTTAGTTACATCCTTGGTGTTCTCTCCAGAGCAAGCTTTGTCATTTTTTGCAATATGGATATGCTGAGAATTTTCCAAATCTTTGAGTTACTTTTTGATTAACAGTTTTTTCCTCAATTTATCTCTTTTGTATTGCATCTTACTACAAGCAACAAGGAGAAACCAGCACCCCCCTTCAATATTTTGTTTGTGAATCTCCTCAGCTATATATCCATCGCTTATAGGTTCTTTTCCCTATCCAATGGTAGAATATAATTCAGCCAAGTTCTCTACCTTTTATAACAAGAATCATCTTTCCTCCAGAGTCCAATATTATGATTCTAAGGCTTCACCAGAAGCACCTTTTATGTTCCAATTTCTAACAATATTTGGTTGGTGATGATATATGTATTCTCTAAGAGGACAGATGCATTCTGTACAGAACTCCTCACTTCTTTCTAAACCCTCATTATAATTGCCTTTACTGCCCATAATTCTACCACCACTCTCTTCAAGGCAATCTAGGCTTTTTCTATGAAGCACCTCAAACTCTCCCAGCCTCTAACTATTACCCAATTCCAAAGCCATTTCCACATTTTTAGGTATTTGCTACACCAGTAACCCACTTCTTGATACCAAAATCTGTATTATTTAGGGTTCCCCAGAGAAACAGAGCCAGTAGAATCAATCCTCTCTCTCTCTCTTCCTCCCTCCCTCTTTCTCTCTCTCTTTCAGAATTGCCTCACACACGTGAGCTGGCAAGTCCAAAATTTGCAGGGTAGGCCAGCAGACTGAAAACTCAGACAAGAGTTGCTGTTGAAGTCTTGAGTCCAAAATCTATAGGGCAGGGTGGCAGGCTGGACACAGGTAGGATGTCTATGTTACAATCTTGAGGCAGAATTCCTCATTCTCCTGGAAACCTCATTTTTTGTGTTTAAGGTCATGTAACTGATTGAATGTGGCCAATCTACATTATCAAAGGTCATCGCCTTTCCTTAAAGTCAACTGATGGTAAATGTTAATCACATCTACAAAATACTTTTCATGGAAACATCTAGACTAGTATCTAACCAAACAACTGGATATCATAGTCTAGCCAAGCTGACACATAAATTAACTATCACATGCCTGTTCTTGCTCTAGGACACATCTTGACAGAAATCCCACAGTATAGATGGTTGAGATGTAGTTGAGGGGTACTTTTCAGATAAAATATGATATCTTGTGGATGAAACTCTATAAGAGGTGTTTCTCTCAAACCTCAGTGTGAAAAAAATGTTTTTCTTAAATAACAGGTATTTAAAAAAACACGTATCTCATAGTTACTGGGAATTGTATAACTGACCTTTTACCCTTTTTCTTTCAGCCACTAAGTTCAGGGTCACATTTCTTAATTGTTTTGGGGATCTTCTGGAAAGCATTTTTTTTTTATAATTAACTTTACCCTTGGGTTGATTTTAATAATTAATCTTTCCTTTTCATCTTCATTTCTTTATCCTCATTTATTCTATGATATTATGCACATTTTTTATAATTTTCTCTACATTTTTGGGGAGTTATATGAGCAATCAGTAAGTACCTAAACAGAATTTGGACTGGAGTCAGAGGAGAGTATGGGCAAAACTCTTGGCTCATTTTTACACCATTAGGTCATAATCAAACATCTTTCAAAGTATTTTCCCATATTTGTTGGTGGTGTTTCAAGTCACTAAACTGCAACATTGAGTTTTTAGATAGCTATCAGTGAAAAAACAGACTGCCATACTTCAGGGGATAAAAGCCCTCACTACTGTCGATAAAGAATAATTTTAGTCACACATATGAGCACAGTACCAGTTAAAATTTTGGAAGGAGCATTTTCCTTTAGGGAGATATCAAGTTACTGGTAATTTGTCTCTGAGACAATCATTAAATACACAGAGTTTTTTTCTTTTTTTTTTTTAATTTTAGTCTAACTTATGCTTTGCCTCCCCACTCCCCCCGCCCCTTGATGCCTAGGACTTGCCATTTTTTCTTCGAAAACATATCTTAGTGGATTGGCTCCAAATCAAATCCCAGTCTTCTTTAAAATGGCATAAGTCAGTCTGCTGTACTTGATTGATCAAAACTTGGACCAAAGAAAAGCAACCATATGGCACCTAACTCAATGATGCGATGTTGCAAATGGAAGAATCTGGAATCCGCAGGTGCCAAGAAGCAATGCATAGGATGTATAAATTAATGATAACAGACAAGAATAAAAGTATTGATGCATTTTAAAGTTGATATTGATACATATATGTCAATGACTAGATAAAGAATTAGTTTAACTTCCCAAACAAATGTTCTAAACAAAGATTGCAAAAAGGCTTTGGTTAAAATATATATATATATACACACACACACACACATACATTTATATTTTATATATATACATTATATTTATATATTATATATATTTATATATATATCACCTAGAATTGAATATATATTTAAATCATACTGTTTTTTTTCTTTTGAAACACTGTAGTAAGAGTAAGCATTACAGATATCATTAGATTAAAAGATTCATTAAATCACTCAGCAAATATTTATTGAGTACTTCCTAGTGTCAGGTACTGTCATAGCCTTTGATGACAGAGCAACAAGTAGATAGTCATGATATTGTTATGGAGTTTAGGTTCAAGAGTGGAGAAACAGCACATAAAATACATTTATGCATAAGATAATATCAGGGAAGTGCTATGAAGAAAACAGTAATACAAGGTTTTGCAATAAAATAATGAGGACGCGAAATGGAGCTACTTGAGATAGGAAGCAGTGATTTATGGAGACCTGAATGAAGAGAATGATTCAGTTATCAGAAGATACGGGATAAAATGCACCTTGCAGCATCACCAGCAGCTATCAAGGCCCTTAGGTGAGAACAAGCTTAGAATGCTTGAAGACAGAGGAAAGCTTTTGTGGCTTCAACACAGTGAGTGGGAGGAAGAGGTGGCAGTGGACAGGATGGAAGACCTCTTGAGAAGATGGAAGGCACCTACTGCATTCTACTTTTGTCCCTTAGGCAAGCAAGACTTAACTTCTCTGGGCCTTATGTTTCTCATAAGTCAGCAGCTGATCACTGAGGTCCCTCTATCTCTAAAATAGTCCATTAAAACAGTTTTACTTAGACTCTAGTTATTCTTTGGTAGTTCATTCACATGGACTATTTCAGGAATTCAGAGATATACAGCCCTTGCCTAAAAGGGTTGAAATAGCTATCTGTGTTAGTAATGCACTGCATTTTTAAAGCACTGGATAAAAATGTACTTGCAAAATCAGTTCTTCCAAAATGCTCACTGCCATTAACTGGGAGTGTTGTCCACTTTCAGAAACTCCACTAAATTCTTTTAGGATGTTAGGGTACTACTTAGTAAATTGCTCCTTGGTTGAGCAAGTAGGAAAAGCATTTCTAGTTACCTAAACTCTAAGCACACATAGGGAATCTGTCCTTTAAGTCAATGGTTTTCAGCCTTTTTCCAAGTGTCACACCATTCTCATATACATCCTCATCAGTAATATCCCTGAAGGGCAAACGGGATATGCCCCACCAAGAAGTCTGAATAACTGTTACCGCTTTTGGATGAAACTCTTCTTATAGGAGTGTGTCTCCTTTCCACTCTCTAAGCATCATTATTCTAAAGTTATCTAATTATACTAAATAAAATTAACTTAGTTATTTTTTCCTTCTTTCTTGTCACTGCATACATAGCATTGTTTTTATAATTTTGTCCAGTTACTATTTTATCACTAGGCCAGTATCTTCCATCCAAGGTTTTAGAAATCCCCGTGTAACATGATCAGATGAGAGGTGTGTCATTCACAAAATTTATTCATTTAAAATATTTTTTTAAATTTTTGTTGCCTCATTTCACAATGAAAATTAATTTGAGAGTAGGCCATATATTTAAGGTAAAAATTAGAAATATATAGAAGATTATCTTCTGCATCCCACTTTGGTGAGTGGCTTCTGGGGTCTTAAAAGCTTGCCAGCAGCCATCTAAGATGCATCAATTGGTCCCAACCAACTTGGAGCAAAGGAGAATGAAGAACACCAAAGATACAAGGAAAATATTAGCCTGAGACAAAAGGGCCACGTAAACCTGAGAATCCATCAGTCAGAGACCAGAAGAACTAGATAGTTCCTGGCTACCATCAATGACTGCCCTGACAGAGAACACAACAGAAAGTTCCTGACAGAGTGTGAGGAAACTGTGCAGCAGAAATCAAATTCACATCAAAAGATGAGAGCTCAATGGTCTGACTGAGACCAGAGGAACCTCTGAAGCCATGGCCCCCAGATGCTCTGTTAACACAGAATTAAAACCATTCCCGAAGTCCACTCTTCAGACAAAGATTAGACTGGACTATAAAACATAAAATAATACTCGTGAAGAGTGTGCTTCTTAGTTTAAGCAGATACATAAGACCCAGTGGGAGGCTCCTGTTCGGAGGCAGGATGAGAAAGCAGGAAGGGACAGGAGCTGGTTGGATGGACACAGGAAACCCGGGGTGGAAATGGGAGAGTGTGCTGTCACATTATAGGGATTGAAACTAGTGTCACATAACAATATGTGTATAAATTTTTATATGAGAAATTAACTTGAGCTGTAAACTTTCACCTGAAGCACACAAAAAAAAAGTTAAATTATGCTTCATCAAAATGAAAAATATCTGATCATCAAAGATCATTAAGAAAGTGAATAAACAAGTCAAGTTACAGACTAGGAGAAAATATTTGCAGTACCTATATCTCACAAAGTATGTGTACATAGAATACATAAATAACTCGGACAGCAAACAATCCCTCTTAAAATGGCCTAAACACTTGATCAGACACTTCACAAGAAATAAAAGACATATGAATGACCATCAAGATATGAAAACATGCTCAACACAGGGAAATACAAATTAAGCCACAATGAGAAACCACTTCGATTTACTAGGAAGCCTAAAATCAACAAAAGTGAAAATTCCAAAAGTTGGCAGGGATATGGAGTAACTGGAACTCTTATGTAATGGTAAGAGTTATGGGTGGGAGTATAAACTTCTGCAATTATTTTGGAAAACTGCTTGGCACTTTTTTATAAAGCTAAAGCATACATCCAAACTAAAACCAAAACCCATAGCCATCAAGTCAATTCTGATTCATAGCAACCCTATAAGACAGAGTAGAACTACCCCATAGGGCTTCCAACACTGTAATCTTTAGGGATGTAGACTGCCACATCTTTCTTCCACGGAGCAGCTGGTGGTGTAGAACCACCAACCTTTCTTTTAGCAGCCAAGAGCTTAACCACTGCATCACCAGGGTTCCTAACCCAGTAATTTCACTTCTAGGTACTTAATCAAAATACATGAGAACACATGCCCACAAAAAGACTTGTCTAAGAATGTTCATAGCAACTGGTAACAAACCAAGTGTTCATCCACAGGAAATCAACGAACAAACTGAGGTGTATTCAAACAGTGGAATACCACTCAGGAATAAAAAAAAGAAATGGGACTATTGGGACTCACAACAGGGATGAAACTCAAAAACACTATGGTTAGCAGAAGAAACTGTACAAAAAAGTATGTATCATGTAAGATTCTATCTACATGAACTCTAAGAACAGGCAAAACTAATTATGGAAATAGAAATCAGAAAACCTTTGCCACTGGTGAGTGGTAGTGTTGGAGAATTGACTGGAAATTTGTAAAAGGCAACTTTCTAGAGGGATGTAAATGGTCTATATCTTGATTCAGGTAGTAATTTCATGGGTATAAACAACTGCCAAATTTATTGAATTCAACACTTAATATCACTATATTTTATGTAAATTATGTCATAATAAAGATTAGCAACCCTCCTTCCCCCAAAAAAACCCATTGCTATTGAGTCAATTCCAACTCATACAGATCCTATAGGACAGAGTAGAACTGCCGCATAGGGTTTCCCAGGAGTGGTGATGGACTTGAACTGCCAACCTTTTGGTTAACAGCTGAGCTCTTGACCACTGAGCCACCAGGGTTCCGAGATTAGCAAAAACACAAAAATTTTGACAAATGACTTACTCCCCACCCCCACCCCCAAACCAAAGCAAATTTAAGGACATCCTTTTCTGGTGATACAAATAACGTGTTTAGAATTTTACAAATCCCAGAGTCTGTTTTCTGTCACAGATAGGCCCAAGATGAAGGTCATCAATCTTGACTATTACAGGAAAAAAAAAAAAAAAGAATGAGTCAGAGTATAAATGAACTTTGGTCCTGGGCTTCTGCAGTGTAATCCAGTCCCTACTAAAGTATGGTACACTTGATTTTTTTTCTAAAAGCATTATTAACTTACAATATGTAGCTGGTTGCTGTACTGGAATCACAAGAATATGCACTTGACTATTTTTAAAATCATTCGTTTATTGAAATTATATTATTAGAAGTTACCATTTTCCAGAGATTTTCATACAAAATATGTTTGTAGGCCAAATTTTATCAGGCAGCTGTCAGATTAGAATCCCTCTACCTTCAATTTTGTAAGCTATTCCAAATTTCATAAAACGGGACTTAATCTGCTCTTTTGTAGGAAATGCATCTGAGCTACTGTCCATGTCTCTGTGATATACTTCAAATTAACCTTGGTTTGAATTAATCTAAAGGACAAATGTGAACACTTAGAAAACCTGTTTAATACCATATCAATACTAAAGTGCTTCCTGTAAAACAATGTTTATACATAAACATTTATTTGTATTTATAGATTTCATTACTTGTCCAAAAAAATTTTTGTTATAAGAATCAAATATGTGACAAGCAAAAGCTATTAACCATTTATGATACTAATATTTTTGTGACATTTTAACTGATTGGATTAAATATATTTTAAAATTCTTTTATCTGAAAAACATTATTTTTTATAAAGGAAGATTTTTTAAATGATTACTCTGTAAGTATTCCAAATTCGACCCCATTTTTATGTGCTCAGTACATGTGACATACATTTCATTGTAGTTTTATTAAGGCTTATAAATTCAATTAAGAAGTATTCCTTTCAAAATAACCTTAATAGGTTAAATACTTAATCAAATGATGCTGAAAATATTTTCAGAACTTCTCTTTAGAAATGGCCTTCAGATCTATTTTGAAGCACAAAAGAATACCAGTCACCTGACTTTAGACTAATTTATTTTTAACAAAAAATGTAATTTTTTCTATGTTGATTGACTCTTCACATGCATACAGGTTTGAACCATATGGCTTATTTTATGCATAAAAATAAAATTATCCTGAGAAGATGTACTTAAAAAAATGCTAGACTCTTTAGAGGAAATCCAATAGGATTAAAATTCACATATTTTATTACAACAATTTCATTTTACACTTTAATTTTAGATACTTTATTTTTTAACTTTATTAGTGTTATTATAGTAGCAAATTTAAAACTAAGAACCCTGAAACAAATTCTAGCCCGTAGTTCACATTTCTAGTTAGGGTAGCCTTATGACTAACTCTGAATAAGCTTGGAACTTTTAAACTAACCTAAATATCATGTTATTCTTAAAGCAAAATTAAATGTCAGCTCTCTCATTTGTTGCAAAGTCTCATACATTTTTATTATTCCTTATTTAGGTCTTCAATATTTTCAATTAATGTTCTCATAACTGTCCCCTTAGACAAATTTGAAATACAGTCTTCATTTTTCTCATTTAATTTCCATGTTGTCCTTCTTCTCTTTATTTATCCCATATTAATTTTCAGTATTATCTAATTAGTAGCTCGCAGTCTATTGCCCATTACTGATAACTTTATTTCATGTAAATCATCTTCTTTATATTTAGAATGCTGGCAGCAATGTTCAGGTTGTAAAGTGCTTCTCTTCTTACCACTAAATTCTGTATTTATAATAACAATAATAATAGTAATAATAATTAATAACATACTTTACAATAATATTTGCTAGCTTTTATTAGCTACTTAAAATGCGTAAGTATTGCACTAAGTACGAAAGACTGTGCAAAGCGCTTTACATGCATTATGTTATATAATCTGTAACTAAATAATAAAAACCTTGATGTTCATTAAAAAAAAAAAAAAAAATTGCTGTTCAGTCAATTCCAACGCTAGCAACCCGATAGGACAGAGTAGAACTGCCCCATAGGGTTTCCAAGCAGCTCCTGGTGGATTCAAAAGGCTGACCTTTTGATTAGCGACCATAGCTCTTAACCACTATGCCACCAGGGCTTCTTATTTACAGAATATGTATATTAAAAAAAAAACATGGTAGAAATATTTGAAACCATTGGTCCTCAATTAAAGAACATTAAAATTACCTGATAAATACTGGAATCTCATTACAAGAGAAGCAGTAGGTATTAAGAGCTCACAATCTAAATTCAGTAAATTTTTTGTTTGAATCCAATAGCCAGGGTGTAATTAGCCCTGAGACCAAGTTACTTAACCTCCGGACATCTTCCAACTCTCACCTGGAAAACATGAATAATAATAATAGAGACTCCTCTAGACTGTTCTGACAATTGAAGGCATGCAAAGTGCTTCCTTCAGTGAATGGCACCTGCATAGCAAGGGCTCAGTAAGTGATATTTGTTAAAATCCTGGAATAACATGCCCTGAGAGATCTATAAAAGACAAGGATACTTTGTACTTCAGCATATTTACCCCTTATAATGATACAGAAAAGTCTATCTAGAGGTGTCCCAGAAAAGGCCTAGTAATCTACTTCTGAAAAATCAGCCATTGAAAACCATATGGAGCACAGTTCTACTCTAACACACATGGGGTAACCATGAGTCAGCACTGAGTCCAGAACTCATCTTATGCTGACTTCTCTCTTTAAAAAAAAAAAAAGAAAAAGAAAGGAATTACAATAAAATTATTTTTAATTTCCTATGATTAAATCTAAAACAACCTTAAAACTAACAATATTTGTTTCCTCAATCATTTATATTTCACTTTTTATACCTGTGTTTTTAAAACTTTCTTTAAGACGTGACATCAAGGCCATGTATGGTAAAGGTATTTATTTTATGGCCCGGATAAAATATTTAAACATTCATGGCCAGTTAAAAATTCTATTTGTGGTTTAAAAAAAAAAAACTACTGTTGATAAATAGGTCTTATTTCCAATAAATTCACATGGACCTCTGTTATTTACCTTACTTATTTGAATAATGAATAATCCCCAAAGTGAAAGAAAAAAGGGGTACAGAAATGAATTATGCCCAGAATGGAATATACTCTTGATACTCTTACACCACCTCCACACAAAAGGATCTACTTGCTTATATATTCTATTTAAACTAAAGCAAATATGCCTCTAGTTTTGGCCACAATGAAGTAACAATTAGCAGACTTAAACTCCTACCATATATAGCTATCAAAATGGACAAAAACATATGAAGCAACAGTTTTTCAGGCATTGGACAACAAGCAGTACAGGATGTGACCCTTCAGACAAGAGAAGCATGGGAGGTAAGTGCCACATTTACACTGGTTTTCTATCTGAGGTCACTCCCAAATGGCAGCATAAGAAAATAAAGCCCAAAGACAGAGTAATGATCGCAGTGGAAAGAGGAAACGGAAATGGAAATTCAAGGCTGCTAAGATGGCTGGGTCGGAATTGGCAATGGGTTTGATTTTTTTTGTTTGTTTGTTTTAAGATGGCTGCAATGTTCAGGGCAAGGTACAAGAAAGGAGCATGCAGTACAGAGAAGAATTCCCAGAAATACATACAGGGTTCCCCTAGACTCTTTGACTAAATACTAAACTGCATATATGCCAGGTGTGATTGCCCAGTTTGACAGAGAACAACTATGGGAGAGTGGTGAGCTGAACTGAGAGTCTGCAGGCCGAACAAATGCTACAAGTAATTGGAATTTAGATCATAAAGAGTGCAGACACCTTAGTGAATTTCTAGACTTTCGTAAAAATAACTTCATTTTGAGCTCTCAAATAAGACAGTGGATTTTATGATATATTTGAAAGTAGCTCCTTTTCAACCATCTCATGTTCAGTAATCCCATCTCCCTTCCCCAACACAAGAAGTACTACCTGCTGCAGGAGGCTCATAGTAGGTAAGGTAATAAACAGGAATGGAAAATAGAGGAGATAAGTTGCAATGTCCCCAGAGGGTATCAGTTTCCACAAAAAATGCATTGTGTTAGCCTCACTTAGGGCCCTAGCCACACTGCAGTAAATTAGCATTGAATAGAGTTCCAAGTTGGTATTCTTTATATATAATTTGATGGTGTTTCATGGAGCTGTGGTGGAATAGGGGGATCATTTCTAATGATAATCAGTCTGACTTTTAATGAATTTTATATTACAATGGAAGAAGAACTAAATGTTTAATTGCAAAATCATATAAAGCTGACAAACTGAGGTCAAAACCTTATAACCTTTAGAAATATAATGCCTTAGTCATCTAGTGCTGCTATAACAGAAATACCACAAGTGGATGACTTTAAGAAAGAGAAATGTATTCTCTCACAGTCAGTAAGCTACAAGTCCAAATTCAGGGCGTCAGCTCTAGAGGAAGGCTTTTTCTCTCTGTCAGCTCTGCAGGAAGGTCCTTGTTATCAATCTTCCCTTGGTCTGGGAGCATCTCAGTGCAGGAACCTCAGGTCCAAAGGACACACTCTGCTCCTGGGGCTGCTTTCTTGGTGTATGAGGTCCCCACATCTCTCTGCTGGCTTCTCTGTTTTATATCTCAAAAGAGATTGGCCTAAGACACTATCTAATCTTGTAGATTTCATCAATATAACTGCCACTAATCCATTTTATTGCATCATAGTGATAGGATTTCCAATACATAGGGAAATCACCTCAGATTACAAAATGGTAGACAATCATACAATACTGGGAATCATGACCTAGCCAAGTAGACAGATTTTTGGGGGGACACAATTCAATCCATGACATATAATATTTCAAATAAAGTTTTCCAATGGTGCCTCTATTATATTTAATCCTTTATTGATAAAAGAATTTTGTTGTCATAAATGAACTGGTACTGGAACAGATATTATGTATATACAGGTTTTTTAAATAAATAGATCTACAATGTTTGTTGAATATTTATATATTCCAAATTTTACAAACATATACCAGGTCAACAAATCCACTCTGTATTCATCTATTAGAGTTCTGAGACAGGTTTGAAACTGGATATGAATTTAGAGAGCACCAGCTGAGGATATGACCTCATATCTGGCTGCTACGAAGTTGTCATTATATCCTTTGCTCTTCTTTCATCAAGCTGTATTTAATTCCATTGGATTCCCCATTTTATTGAGCAGATTAGCACCTGCCAGTTCTACTGCCTTTGTGGTAAAAAGCTGACCGTATAAGTCCACCAGCTCAGCCTTAGCAGACACGACCAGGGTTAGCACAATACTCCAAGCAAAGTTACATGTGTGTGCTGGCGGCCAATAAGGAGCCCTGCTGGCGCAGTGGTTAAGGGCTCAGGCTGCTATTCAAAAAGTCGGCAGTTTGAATCCACCAGCCGATCCTTGGAAACCCTATGAGGCAGGTCCACTCTGTCCTATATGGTTGCTATGAGTCGGAACCGACTCGAGGGCACAGGACAAGTGGCCAATAAACTGGAGTGTAGCAAGATGGCTAACCAAAAGGGGAATAGTGACTAAATGGAGCAATGAAATAATCTCATGAAGTTTGAATTCAAGTCATGAAAATGAGATCAGACACTGGTAGCAGAGGCAAAAAGTTAAAAAAAAAAAAAAAAAAAAAAATTAGAGCAGGAAGTAAATTGAAGCCATGAGGCAGAAGAAGCAAAGCAGGAGCAGAAAGTAGAAAGATCCGTAAGTCTAATTGCTCATCATGACCACGTGGAGGGCTTTCGAAGCCTTTCCATTACAGGCCCCAGCTCAGAATCTCTTCCAGATTTGAGAATCACTAATACTCAGAACCTTATTTAAACCTTAGATTAAAACAGGTATTAGTATCTTCTTTTACAAATAAAGAAATGGGGCTCAGAGAGGTTAACTATTCTGTACAATCTCTCTGACTCCAAGACCCACGCCATCTCTACTGCCACACCACCTCAGAAACAAAACAGAAGAGAAACAGTACATAAGAATGGAAGAATATGGGTTCAACGATGGAACCCAAGTATACAACAAAGGAAACTGATTTCAAGTTGAAATCATAGAGCCATTGCTTTTGCACTTGTGGAAGAACTTCATCATCAACTGCCATTTCCCAAGTTTAGTTATGTCTAGAGAAGCAACGAGCAACAACAACAACAAAACCCAAATCTGTTGCCTTCAAGTTGATGCTGACTCATGGCAACCCCATATGTTTCAGAGTAGAACTGCACTTCATAGGGTTTTCATGGCTGTGACCTTTTAGAAGCAGATCACCAGGGCTTTATTCTGAGGCATCTCTAGATGGGCTTGAGCTATCAACATTTTGTTTTAGTAGCAAGTGCTTAACTGTTTGCATTACCCAGAGACTCCAAAGAAATAACCAAAATCTCCCAATCTCTAAAATTTTGTTACCCCAAAATGAGGGTAAGCAATATCAAATATTAAATAAGTTTACTTAGTTCTAATTTATAATTTAGTTCTGCTTACAAAATGAATTGTGGCATTTTGTAGCAGTGCTTCTTTAATCGATTTGCAAATAACTTGCTGTTTCGCAGTGATCCTATAGCAAATGTGTTCTATTTAATGTTCTAAGAATACCCTGACATTTATCTATCAATTTGAAGACATTGCTCTTTGTGCTCAAGGTTAGTGCCTGGGAACACTCTAGAGATTCTTGCATTTTTGTGGAGCAAAATCATATGGCGACATGGGTTCTTTCCAAAGGCAAATGCTTCATTCGGCAGTTTGCTTCACTTCCTATTACAACTGAAAAGTCATTTGCTGACAGTAAACCAGTGGCAGGTGTGCCTTCGTGTTGACAGCTGCAGTTCTGACATGGATCACAGACAAGCTCGGCTGGTAGTGCTGGAACATCTGGAGCATTTGGTCAGATTTCAAAAGCTAATTTGAGTGGACCGCCTTCTTCCATTTCAGAAAATAAAAGACGTTATGGACACTGGGGCCAATTTTGCATTGCTATAGTACACCCATTTATTAGATTTCTTATTTATTAAAGAACAGAGGCACAGTCAGCAAAGCATACCAACAATTTTTTATGTCTGGGAAGATATTTTGTAAATAGTTTATTGTAATTCCTTGCTTTTATTAGGATTTCCTTTGATTATTTGAAAGCACTTTATTGATAAAATGTAATCCCTAGAAGTTCTCTTCTGAGAAATTATTGTACCAGCTTGCACATAGAAACCATTTTTTATTGAATGAATGGGTGAGTGAGGTTTTTTTTTTTTCTAATTTCTTAAGAATAACATTCATAGCTAACAATCATTAAACAGTATTCCTGCCAACATTGCACAAAACAGTTAACATCACAATCTCCAGAAACACCCTGCAAAGTAGTAGTAAATGACATCATTCCCATCCAACAGATGAGAATACTCAGTCTCATAGCAATTAAGACAATTGCTCATAAGTCCCATAACTAGAAAATGGAAGAACTGGGATCCATGCCCAGGATGGAATTCCAAAGACCATGTTCTTTCTACTCTGTTCCAAAACCCGAAAAACCAAATCCATTGCCATCTAGTCAATTCCGACTCATAGCGACCCTATAGAACAGAGTAGAACTGCCCCATAGGATTTCCAAGGAGCAACTGGTGGATTCATACTGCTGAGCTTTTGGTTAAGAGCCAAGCTCTTAACCACTGCACCATCAGGGTTCCCTACTCTGTTCAGTGCCTTCTAAATCATGTTGTGGGCATTCTTTACTTGTTTATGAGGTTGGTAAAGAGAGTCTTCAATTTTCTTTACTATCAAGGTCAAACATGCCAGGCCATATTGTGGATAGCACAGGACTTCCTACCAAAATATTTACAGTGGGAGCCATTAGTACCTTGGAACTGTTAGAAAAATGAGGCAAAGGAACCTAATACACTCCAAAGTTCAATTACATGCAGACTAAAAAATAAATAATGCTCACTTTTCACAATTTATCAGTTGCGTATATAATGATTATTGAGTCTTATGGGAGTGAAGAAGGAAAGTTGACAGCTAGAACCACCGTATTTCCAACAACAGAAGATATAATGCAAACTTCATTGGCTACTGTGGCTTTTTTTAGGGAATGAGCTAGATCAGGGAGAACATGCATTTGAGGATTAATTTCATTTTTGAACATTCTGTTGTAGACAGAATAGAAAATCTAAATTCAAACTTCACCTTTCACTTTTTCATCTTACAGTATTTCAAAGGATAAGTAGGCAGGAATCCAAAAATATTAATTGCAAATTCAATCACTGTGCTGCTCATGTGGGTGTATGAAATAGGGGAAATACCACCAAGTAATTTATCTTTAACTTTGTGCCAATAAGGATGTGGCTTCTTACAGTCCACACACCAGAGAATGTCTGCTCAAATGAGATTTGAACACTTTATGGATGAATGTGTGACTAATGGATAGAGACTAATATAGTCTCCTGCCCCAACATTATTGAGACCAGAGTATTTATTTACTAATGCACACTGTGACAAATGGTTCCATTTTTTTTTTCCCTTTGACCATAGCCATTCATTTTTTAGATTACACTGGTAGCTATTTGGAAAAAAAAAAACTTGACATGATTTTTTGGGTGGATGTCATATCAAGCAAATAGTGTAGGGTTAAATATCTTGAAAGAAATAGGTTTTGGCACCACCCAAGAGAAAATGAGAAATCATACCCACTCTGGCATCTGAAAATGCTGGTCGATGTTTGGCACCTGAAGAAATTACCCATGAAATGAACACTTGGGACTTAGCTCATTAGAATTCAGGTCCAGTGTCTTCACATGAATAAGAATCTTCACACAGATAGTGAAAAATAGAGATAAAAAGAATTGCAGAGAAAACGACATTTCTTAACTATGCAGGAAACTTAGATTTAATAGAATTTGCTCCATAATACACACAGTGTCAAGGTATGATCATAGGACAACAAGGTCATAAATTTCAAGCCAGGTAAATCTATATATTCAGCTATTCAATAAAATACAGCTAACCAGCATTATATGAATTTTAATTTTATTTGCTTGTTTATATTCTTGTATTATACAAGTTTTATTTTAATCTGTAACTTAACCGAACATGAGTTGGAATTTTTAGATGTAGGAAAATAAATCTATTTACTCAGAAAATTTAGACTTCATTCTAAAATTATTTTTTGTTTAAAGACACAAGTACATAATTCAACATATTTCACAGTTTTGAGTGTGGGTTTTTAGGAAAAGGTGTTTGTAACACTGTCAACATGTACGTTTCACAAATATGTTGTGTTAATTTTCTGTAGAATACTCAATAGTGACCTCAATAATTTCTTAAGCTTCTAGAACAACTTCTAATATAATAAAACATTTAGAAGAGATATAAGACCATATTCTCAGCATTGTTTACCTATGTAAATCTATGTTTTCCCCATATTCACTGGCCCAGTTCACCTTCTGAACACTAGACATTGCTGACTGGATTCACTATGTCAGAGAAAATTGGTAGTTGTGGAACGGGACAGATTGAAATAGCCCCACAGAGCAACCCCTCAAACTTGGCTTCATTTTTATTGTATTTCCATCATCTTTGCTAACACACAAACACACAAACAATAGTTCATATAGTAAAGACAACCATAGCTCAACTTCACTGTGGGATGGAAAGCATCTTTTATCAACTGACTTTTTCTTCTCTGTTTACTTTCTATTTTGGAAACAGGCTAAATTCAGTATGTGTGGACCTAGTATATATAAGGCCCTGTTTTTGGCATTTATGCAGGTTGCAAGTTATATCCTAAATCCCCATGACCTCAAGAATACAGATAAAAGTAGAGAAAATATTAGCTATAAAACGACATTTGTCATTACATTACATAAGTTAAGAATAAACTTGAATCTAATTACCTTACAATAGGTAACATGGATATTATTTAAAGGAAATAGTAACATAAAAATAAATTCAAGAATTATCAAATATGCCAAAAGTTTAAAATATTGCCCTTGTCTTGAAATGGATATGTAGAAAAATAAGTATAACTTACATCTCTTGTTACATTTATTCTCTGTATCCTAAATGATTATTTTATATTACCTTCTATTGTACTTATTATTGTTCATACCATCTTGAGAAGATTGTAAACTCCTAGAGAGCTGGCAATTGTATTTCACACTTTGAATCCCTAGTTTTCTTGCCCAGTGTTTTGCCACATCATAGATTCTCAATCAATGTTTTTAAAAGAGTCATTTTTGCTAGGTTTCCACATCAGATGAATGACTTAATGTATATAGATTTGTCTTTATTTCTCTAAGAGTTAACACAACCTGAAGCCCTCATAACTTAGAAGATCAGACCAGCAGGTTAAATCCAAGCCAAATAATATAATTCCTCGCAAGAAATTGAGAGTTCTTTAGTTCATAATCTTGATGATGAGAGATTAACGCCTCAGAGATGCTCAGTGGCCTGGAAGGACCTTCAATTACCAGAGAAGGCCAAAGGCCTAGAACCTTGTATTCTAACTTCAGACCAGAACGTCACTTCTACTGTAGGAAGGAGCTTGATCTGAGATGGGCCTGGTGGTTCTATTTGTCACATACTCTATCACCTTAGGTAATTTACCTAACTTCCCTGGGTCTCAGTGTCTCATCCACAAAACGTTGACTGAATGATTGTTGTGAGTGTAAAAGATAAGGTAGACAAATGAAAGGATAAGTAGTGTTCCAGCACAACACCTTGCTCTCATTGCCATTTAATACATGGTCACTAATTCTCATCACACTATTTGGGGAAAATGGAATTTTTATAATGACCAAACAAATGAAATAATGTTCTAGCTATTAGACAAAGAATAACTCCTCTTTATTTTCAGAACTACAGCAGGAAATGTGCAGGGGAAAATGCATTTGTTCAAGCCTTAACTGAAATAGAATCTTCCATTACATTCTAAAGAGGGAGGCTATTAACTTATAGAATATCTGTGTGAGTAGGACCTCTTTCTCTTCACAAGTGATGAGGTAGTCTTCTCTTGACTCAAAGACAGGACACACTCCACTCCAGGCTCCCTCCTGAGACTCCTTCTCATATAAAGCAATTGAAAACACCAGGGCTTGGGTCAGGCACACCTTATTCTTCAAGGTGACATCTTTGCTTTTCAACACTTTCAAGAGGTCTTTTCCAGCCGATTTACCCAAGGCAATGCGTCTTTTGATTTCTTAACTGCTGCTTCCATGGGTGTTGATTGTGGATCCAGGTAAAATCAACTCCTTGATGACCTCAATCTTTTCTCCGTTTATCATGATGTTGCTTATTGGTCTGGTTGTGAGGATTTTTGTTTTCTTTACATTGAGGTGTAATCCATACTGAAGGCTGTGGTCTTTGACCTTCACCAGTAAGTGTTTCAAGTCCTCTTCACTTTCAGCAAGCAAAGTTGTGTTATCTGCATAATACAGGTTGTTAATGAATCTTCCTCCAATCCTGATGCCCTGATCTTCTTCGTACAGTCCAGCTTCCCAGACTATTTGCTCAGCATACAGATTGAAAAGGTATGGTGAAAGGATACAGCCCTGATTTTCAAATTGCCTATATCTCAGGGTTCTCTTGTTTTCTATTAACTACTTCGAATTTATGTAATCTCATTAAAAAGTTTAATAGAGAAATATAATAAACAAATACATATTATTCAAACTTACTGGTAACATTAATAAACCATTTTGTAAACTGGAAAGGAATAACTAAATTGGTAACTGTAAAGTAACAAGATATTTCATTAATTTACCTCTTTTTTGTCCCTTTAAGAAAATATGTTGAAGCCCACTCTACCTTGATCTGTTTAAATTAGGAATCCCTTTAAACTGAAATTAACAATTTTAAATTAAAAATTTTGAAGACTAGCCAAAGATACACCATTTCAAAAATTTCTACATGCACAGTTCAGTGACATTGACTACACTCTTCAAATTGTGCTGTTATTCTCACTTAAAATGAAGGCTTACAGAACAAAAGAGTTTCTCATTTAACAGTTACTACAAATGTTGCCCTATGACAATGGTTAACAATCTCACAACACATCAACAATATCCTTACTCAACCTTGGGTTCCCT
>NW_004443961.1:9008700-9028121 GCF_000243295.1 Trichechus manatus latirostris
GGGTTGTTAACCAGTGTCATAAAACAACATGTGTATTTCTGTTTCATGAGAAACTATTTGTTCTGTAAGCCTTCACCTGAAGTACAATAAATAAATAAATAAATAAATAAATAAAATTTTGAAGACTAGGTAAAAATGGAGATACAATCCTTCTGAGTAAAAGCGTTTAAGTTTAAAATCAGAAATAATCACACGTCTTGAATAAGGTTTCTGCCTGTTAATATGGACAAAGATTGGAAAGGAAGGTGTAGAAATCCTGTTTTTCTTGATTTTTCAGAATCTGGCAACGCAGGATAATGGGTTTATGCAGGATGGTTTTTCTTTTCTTCTTGCTTCTCTTTTTATCGTTTCTTTTTCAAACTTACTCCTACTGATGCCAAACTATTTTTATAAAGATATAAAAAATACTTTTAAGATAAGAAGAAAATGCTTCAAGTATCCACAGCTGTCAAGAACAACTATAGGTCTATTTTACTTTATTATTTAAATCCCTTTTTAGATTTTTTTCTACCATAGCATATTCCCAGAAATTATACACATTATTCAGCTTATTGTGCAATTATGAAAACAACAAATATCCTTTGTGAAAAGAAACCAGAAGATTAAACTTTGCCCCTGCTTCCTGGGATTTTGAAGACCTGTGTGTTAGAGCTGTCAAGGATGAAATGGAAAGAAATGAGATAAATGAAAATGACCAAATAACCCTCCGAGAACCTCTTCTTTGATGGTGTCATCTGCAGTAGGAAATCTATAATTTCATTTCTCAGCCTTCTGATAGGCCAGGATGTCAGATGGATTTATAAATATGCTACGATGGACAAAAGACGAATCATTTATCGAGTGCCTCCTCATTTGTGATAACTCAAATGCTATGCTGTTAGGGCTTGATTTTTTTTCCCTACAGATTTCTTCTTCCCCATTGACCTCACCTGGAAATATTTTCCCTCTCCAATACTTGTGTGCAAGTCTCATAATCTACTAATAGCCACATTTATAAATGGACAATACAAATCAAACTATTCTTACATTTTAAAGACTGTGACTGTCTACTTACATGAATTCTTAAATTCAAGGAGATGAAAATAATTTGCACAGGCTAACCTAGAGCTATAAATGAAGGTAAATTGTAATAATAAAATCATAAGAATTGTATTTATTTGATTGCTTAATGCACGGTGTGGATTAGTTATTCATCAAGACATACAACTAGCAAAGGTGCCACAACCAACATTTTATATCTCACAGATTATTTTCTAGTCTCTAAATCTATGCTTCTTGAGTTAGAGAACTCAAACCCTTAGAGGGTATATAATGGTTTCCCTGGAGTATCAGGATAAACAAGGTGATCAGTTATCCAGACACACAACTCTAGTAAAAATGAGAACTCTGGTGGCACAATGGTTAAGAGCTCAGCTGCTAACCAAAAGGTTGGGGGTTTGAACCAGCCTCTCCACAGGAGAAATGACCTGGTGATCTGCTCCCATAAAGATTACAGCCTAGGACACTCTATGGGGCAGTTCTAACCTGTCACAAGGGGTTGCTATGAATCAGAATTGACTTGAAGGCACACAACAACAACGTCGTTATTAACTAGTCAAGTACAAAGGCAGCAAGGGCACCAGTTTTATCCTCAAAAAACTTAAAGTCCAGTGCAGAGAGAAATAACCTGGCAAATATAAAATCCTAAAATAATCAATTTATTGGGAATATAGTCAAAGATCAATAAGAAACTGAAAGAGTGCAGAAGTCACCTGAGGATTCATTAAATAACTTCACAAGGGGAGTGACATTTGAGCTCAAACTTGAGGGAATGAAAGAAGAGGAGCTCCCCTTCTGTCTGTCAGAGGTGTCTAAGCTGGTGCAGTCGAAGGACAGTTCCAGGGACGACTGATGGGAGGGGTTGCTGCTGGGAATGTGATTGTTGTGTTCAGCTGTGTTGTTGAGAGGACAAGAGCGTGGCATGGGCAAAGGCTTGGAGGCAAATAGCATGTGGATGCAAGTAGTTGTGGATGGATGCATAACTGGGTAATTTAGGAAGACATCATGTCTTTATTCTGTATATTTTGCTATTATTCTACTGAAAATGAGGAGCCACTAGAGAATTTTTAGAATGCAAGTGAATGTAAACATGAAGAATTGCCTACTTAGTAGGCAATCGCCTATTTAATTTTATTTAAGTAATCCTGGGAACTTCCCTTATTTTAAAATAGGCCTGCAGTTTATCTATTATGACCTCAGGGAAAATAAAAATATTCATTTAGGGAGAATATAGTATGGCAACAAAACATAATAAGTATAACAGATATAACCAGTTGCCTGGCCAGGAACCATTCTTCCTTTCCTCCTTCTTAAATGAATTTCAATTGTGTTCAGTTCTCCATCCTTCTCTGCGTAGCCTTGAGCCTCTTTGGAAGCAGGGCATGTTTTCAGCTACAGAGGGTGAAACGTGATTGGTTTAAGCCGATGGTAATTTTTCTTTAGGCTGCGGTATATGACACATGCGATCAACGAGATGTGCAGAGATACTTGCTGGCAGTAGGCACTCAGTTAGGACTTCACGTAATACATTCCTTAATCTTAAAAGAGAAACAAAGATGGCAAAGTCCCTTTTCTTCTACTGGGTATCTTGTGTCTGAATTTGAAACCATCTTTTAACACTGAGGGGAGCTGGCCAAGGACAAGCCTATGACAGGAGACAAGGTGCAAACATGGAAAGAACCAAGGTCCTTGATGATGCCAGTGAGTCACTGAGTTAATCATCCATGGAACTTTACAATGGCTGGACTTCTTGTAATGTATGATAATACACCTTTCTTAGAGCTTAAGCAAGTTTAGTTTCCTGTTCCTTGTGGCCAAAAGCATCCCAACTGATTCGATAAGAATAATTAAACGTAAAGCTTGAAAGGATTTACAATTCACAGTACATATCCTCCTTGTTTTATAGTTGAATGAATGGAGGACTAGAGAAGATAAATTACATGTGAGGTCACACAGTTAACTATAAGCAGAATCAGGCATCCTAAGTTCCACAGATACTCACTCTGCTAACTCAATATATTTCAGTTTTATTTTTAAAAGTGTATGATTTTATTTGCATAAAATAATCCAGAAGGGTAAGTGGCATATAATAAGTGCTCATTAAATATCTGATGATTACCTGATTGACAGAATGAACTTTTATTTCTACCTTTGCCCAACCAGTGAACAGTTTTGACGTTAACCATCCAAATATAACATTGAGATAATATAAGCTACAGAGAACTCAGTGAGTTAAACCTCCACGAATCTCTAAGCTTTTTCTACTTGCTTTGCCCTCTCCATGACTCTGGATATACTTTGTTTACCATCATCAGATGCTACGTCCCTTAATTACAACTTATTAGAAAATAGCTCTTAGCTTTCCTTTGATAGGTAGCTAAAGTTTGATGGAGTGATAGCCAGAGGTATAAGCACAGGGGCCTTTCTAGGTGATGACTCCTTGGTAACTAGAGGATGACATTAGACCTAGCATGCTTTCCTGAGTGGTAAATTCCTTAAAGAAGGTTCTATTGGCTTCTCATTAGTTTCCCAACACTAGCATAGGGCTTACTACATAGCAGACACTCAGGGTCTTTTGTTGATTAATTAACAGTGGAAAATAAGTATCTGAAACAGGGAGAGAAGAACAAAACAGGAAATGGCACAGATACTGGGGCAAGTTAGTGAGAAAATGGGCATCACTAATTTTATCATTTTGTCAGGTAATGGCCCTAATAGCAAGTTTAAAGTAAACCTACTTCTAAAATTCTAACTCTGCTTTTGTCTTAATCTTTATCAAATGAAAAAAAAATCTGTCTGTCTGTCTGTTGTCTATCTATCTACCTATGTATCTATCTAGCTAAAATCACTTATTGCCTTGGTAATTTTTAGGAATATATTAGTGTAATGAAATCAAAACCATTAATGAACTCCCACAATCATTTCTACAACATGCAGGGAAAAAAAAAGAATTGAAAGGAAGAAACTGGTTCACAAAATAAATATTACTTTAAAAAACACATTTGAGTTTCAAGTTCAATAAAAGGCAGTCACCAAAGATTGGTATTAGGTGATAACACTGCCAGTTTATTAATAATCTGTCATGTAAAGCTGACATATTGGAAGCTGAATTCTGCTCAGCTTTACAATAAAATCCCCTCGATTTTATTACTACCAGAATTAAATACATTCTGCTCAAAGGCTTTAGTAAGCTTAAATATGCTTTAAAGCTCTTTTTTTCAATACCATTTACTGCTTTCCCCAACACTTCGTTATCAACAAATCAAATCGACAAAAGACTAATCTTGATTCTCCCAGATATCCATGGTCTATCAAACAGGGAGCAAGATAACACACACATTTTTATAGAGGTGGATAAGTTTGCCTTTAAACAAATGGAAAAGTCTTAGCAACTAAATTACTTGTTTCTGACATGTTGGGGCAGAGGAACATCTAGATACAGTGTGGAAATAATACAGAGTAAATATTAAAAGTTAAGCCTAGGGGATTCACAGATGGATAATTTACTTAATCAGAGTTATGTGTGAGCTAGCAAGATAGGAACAATCTATACAAAGGTATGAAAAGGTGATAGGCCATGTGTATTCACACTAAAGGATTTAGAGGAGGCATTTTATAAGAAGTAAAAGTCATAGAATGAGTTTTTCATAAGTATCAGTTGAAAATGCCTATCAGAAGTAGAATTCCATTTTCTATATATGTCGCCAACTTGATGGTTCAAGATTATGACACGACCAGTCATTTAACATATTTTACATGACCTGTGTAACCTCAGGCTTCCAAAACTACTCTGACTATATAAGAACAAGACATGTGAGCTTCTCCAGCAGTTGGTAGAAAGATTGTTTGGCGCAGACTTAAAGAACTGAGCACTGTTCAGAGATTTTGATTTAGGATTTGGCATGGAAATTGGTAAATGATGCAATACATTATATCAAGAATGTGGCTGGTTAGAGTGCTAATCTTCATTGAAGAGACTGTTAAAAGTATTCTTATCACTTAATCCCAGGACCATAATATCAGATTCACCTTATTCCATGATTAACACCTTATTCAAATAAGACCTGAAGGATTTTTTTTTTCTTTTGGATTTCACAATTAACACGTAATTGCTCTAGAGAGGGATCAAGCTTGAAGCCCTTTCATTCAAAATATCAGGTAGTCATATTTCAGCACCTACCAATGGGAAAGAGTGCATGAAAAGAGAGTAGGAATAAAGCAGTTCTAGGAGTTAAATATATTACCCAAGATAAAGTTTTACAGTGTATGCTGGAGATGGAAGTGTGTGTGTGTGTTTTCTCACCCCTAGCAGGAAGCATTATGTAATGTTGTTGTTGTTAGGGGCTGTCAAGTTGGTTCAGACTCATAGTGACCCTATGTACCATGGAATGAAACATTGCCCAGTCCTGCACCATCCTCACAATTGTTGCTATCTTTGAGCCCACTGTTGCAGCCACTGTGTCAATCCATCTCGTTTAGGGTCTTCCTCTTTCTCCCTGACCCTGTACTTTACCAAGCATGATGTCCTTCTCTAGGGACTAGTCTCTCCTGATAACATGTCCAAAGTACGTGCTCAAGAAAACGTAGACAATATTGAACAATGTTGGGAACATTAATGACATACTGGAGATTGTAAACAAATCTGTAGACTTAAGTCTCCAGGTGGTGAACAAGAATGTGTGCTCTGTGTGTGTGTGGCAGGCCGGAGGTGATGGAGGGTCTTTCTCATTCTAGCCCTCTCTCTCTCCTTCCCTTCCTCCCTCTCTTCCTTTCTTTTTTGTCCTTAACAAACAACTCCTACTTGGCTTTCAAGAAGGTACCAACAAAACAAAAACAACTGTTAGCGAATTGTTGCTTAAATGATTTCTTTCTTCCCCTTGCCCCCACATGTACCCTCCTCCAAGGTTGGTGTAGTAGAAAGAACATGAGCTTTGGGGGTTAACCTGTGGTTATATATGGTAAAGTTATTAATGTCTTCAAGTATCAGCTTCTTATTCTATGGGATCAAGGCATTATCTCGCACAAGTATTTTCTGAGGTTCAAATAAAATTGTAAGTGATTCACTTTAACTAAGTGCTTCAATGATTAGTACTTTTCCCCCTCACTATTTTTCAAGTGCCCTATCTTTGCAATTTTTATTTTTATAATTTTCTTCCACAACACTTTGATTTTTATATAAAAAGACACTGTTCTTCATTCTTCTCAGAAATAGTTTCCCAAAGGGTGATCCAAAGACAACCTTCTTCAGAATTACCTTCAAATTACTGAATAAAATGTCAATCCCCAGGCTTAATTCCAAATCTAATGAACCAGACACTCTGGATGGCAGGGTACCTGAGAATCTCTGTTTTCACAAGCCCACTCTGGGAAATGTTATGCATAGCAAATTTGCATATCACTGCTCAAAGCCATTATGCTTACACAATGCTTTAACCATCCTGTATTCTTACATTCCAGCCCCCTCTTCTCTAAAAAAAAAAAACTTAATCATAACTGGCAGAGTGCTTCTAAATTAGATAGAAGAAAGGCTAAATGTGGGAAATGGAATTAATTTCACTTAGCAGCTCAGCCTGGACATAGATGGTGGGAGTATTTTATCCACGAAATCATTCACTAAGCATCTACGGTACATTCTGCTTTGTGTGATTTTTGATCTACATTCTAGATTCTTTGAATTTCTTGACACTGAATGCTAATAAATGCACTACTCTTAAGCTTTGCTTTGTTTTTTTTTTTTTAAATCCTAATTTTAGGAGAAAAAATTATCTTATTATAGTACAGAAATAGAGGAGGAGGCACATGGCTAAGAGGACAGTGTTACACTGTTCTCTGAAAACCTGAGTATTCAAAAAACAAAGAAATAATAGTAAAATATTTTTTTATATGTGTGTAAATTTATAAATGATCTACCTGAGTATTTCTCATTATTTATGTATTTAGACAAAATACAATAAAATAAAACTACACAGGGGAAAAACAATACCTACATTTCATGGAAAAGTGACTCATGTCAAACCACAAGCTCAATTAAGTGGATGAAAACTCATATCTACATTTTGTCCAGTTCTAGAAAGATCATTTTTTACAAAGCATATCAGAATAATGACTGGAGTTCAGTGACATAACTGTTTTCTCTACGAAGTTCACAGAATTTTGAATGAATGAGTGGAAAGCACTTTATTAAGCAGGATTTTAAAATATTTTTGTTTCAGATAAATACACTTAATCTGACTAGAAAAATATTATTACCTTTAATATTTTAGCTTCCTATTATTAAAAAAAAGGCAAATTAAACCGGGTTTTTTTGCTAAGTAGATACTGACACAGCCTTTGAGAGCAGAATGATTAGATTGTTTTTCTTTTTTTTCTTCTTAGCAATGTACTTTTAGCAGGTAGCAATGATTATATAAACAGGCCATTGTTGAATTAAAGAGAAAGGTCAGAGGCAGGCTGTAAAAGAAGCTTCTGAACTCTTCTTAATATTCTGGTAGTGTGATTACCAAAATGCACTGGTCATTATTAGTGATGTTCTTTTCGATTTATGACCCTAATACTCCCTATCATGTTCTCTCCTTTTCACAATGGGCGACTGAGAGCATGACATAACTAACGCCATGATGAACCTATAAGTTCTTTTTTTTTTTGCCTGACTTCTCCTTTCCACATACCTTTGTTAATGACTTTGTTTTGCTCTGTCCCACCACCTGTGACTTACGACCCCCGATGGGAAGATTAGAGCCCAGATGTCTGACATGTATCTTTAGCTTGATAAGGAGATGTCCGGCATGTGTCTCTTTAGTCTGATAAAGAATCTCTTGTAATTACCTTGTAATGAATAACTCATCCGGCCATGCCATCTGTGAGCTACAAAGACACTTCCAGTCTTTGTAAAAATCATATATGAGCTCTAATGTAAAAATGCCTTTTGGGATTCCATAGAGACAGCTTGTATTGCTGTCAGATTCCCCATTGGTGGACACCTCCTAAATAAACTTTCTCACTCTTTCTGACTTGGAGTAAGTTTCATTGGCTGGATTCCTCCAGGGCACAGACCCTAATCGGGCAACAAATTTTTGGTGCCCAACGTGGGGCTCGAATTACTCAGGCCCTGGTTCCATCTTCTAAGGACCGAGCCCCTGGGGAGGACCCAGGAAGAGAGAAGTTGCACCCTTCCTCGAGTTGTGGAGGTCTGTCAACCTGTGGTGGTCTGGAGGGCTGGTGACAGGGGAGGACTCCACGGCAGCGAGCTTCGGACAGAGGGAGAAAGTTTCTGTTGGCCACAGTAGGTAACTGGGCATTGGGTGGTAAATCCTCTATAAAAGCCGCAGGGGCGTCGGTTCTCATATACTCCCTCCAAGAACAGGTGACTAGGTCCCGTGAGGTTGGACGAGTGACTGGTGAGGTTCCCCATTGCGAACGGTACCCAGGGAAGTAAAGTTCTGGCCGAGAGTCCATTAGGTCTTATTTTTTCTAACTGGACTTATTTTGGGGGAGATTCACTAACTAAAGATGTCTTAAAAGTTTATGTAATCAGGTGAGGCCTCAATAACAGCTCCCCGATGGGGTCAAGTGGTCTTTAAATGGTTCTAGAGATTTTGGTACTATGCTTAAATGGTTCTAGAGATTTTGGTACCATTCTGCAGCTTGATCTTATTTGTACTCGAACTAACAAGTGGGATGAAAAGCTGTATATAGGATGTTTTATGACATTATGGCATGAAAAAAAGGATAAAGCCTCTGTTTTATCCCCTTTCGTGCAGGCAAATGATGATGACGGGGTAAGAGATGAAGAACTGTAGGATGTTCTTCTCATTCCGTCACCTCAAAAAACCCCCTTGGCATCCATCTGTGACCCCTATCTGGTGGTATCAAAAGATGAGGATGTGAAGGCGTTAAAGGGGGATGGAGGAGGTGGGACAGATATGGTCTCCCCACCCCATACTAGGAGTAGGGTACAATTTGGCCCACTTCCCCTGGGAGGGCTTTACCCACTCCAGGAGGTGCCAGTCCCTGCTGTAGAAGGGCCCAGTCAGATGATGTGGGTCCATAATCTGTTCCCAGCTTACGATTTGTACAATTGGAAGTGAAACCTTCTGGAGTATCAGTCAGACCCACATGCCATGACTGAACGTTTTCTCACATTTTTGCTACCCATCATTCTACATGGGCAGATTGTCAGACTTTATTAGATGCACTCCTCACTGTGAAAGAAAGACAGATGATCTCAGGAAAAGCAAAAGAAAAGTCAGAAGAAAAATAAAATGAGGAAGGGGTTGTAGCTGGAGTACCAGCAGATGAAGCGGTACTGGCTAAGGAGCCAAAGTGGGACATGAATACAGCAAAAGGTAGACGGAGTCTCATAGCTTACCAAGGGTTCCTCCTGTACAGCTAAAGCATGGAGCACCTAGACAGATAAACTTTAGTAAGATCAAGGAGATCATTGAGGCGTTCGAAGAAAACCCATCAGCCTTTCTGGAACGGTTCATGACAGGATTTCGTAAGTGTACAAACATCGATCCTGAACTGCCCCAGAACAGTCTTCTGATCAGTATGACTTTTATTGGACAGAGTGCTCCTAATAGTCAAAGAAAATTGTAGGAGGACTATGGACCCTGTCTTTAACTCAATTAGTTATGACTGCATTTAAGGTTCTTACCAACAGAGATCAGGTAAAAGAAGCCGAGAAAAAGTCCAGGATATGAAGAAACAGGCCAATCTACTGGCCACTGCTCTAGGTTTGTCTGGAGGAAGACGACGAGACCAAGGTAAGGATGGGCCCCGACTAAAGAAAAACTAATGTGCTTTTTGCAAAGAGGAGGGACACTGGAAAAATGAGTGTCCCAAAAGAAAGAATTGAAAAGGGCCAGGCAAGATTGAAAGGGGGGGAGAAGCTTCTTTAAAGAATTATGAAAGAGCAGGAGGAGGACGCTGAATGATGGAGACTGGGAGAGACAACTTTTGATTTACCTCCTACTGATCCCCTGGTAAAAGTTATGGTAGGAGGACAGCCAGTACACTTTTTGGTTGATACCAGAGCAGCCTTCTCAGTACTCACCCAGAAGCCTAAAGGGACTGCCTTGACCAACAGCACTAAAGTTGTCGGGGTGACTGGAAAAGAGATGACTCGATCCTTTTTGCAGCCAATGGACTGTGAAATAGGAGAAACTAAGCTATCACACCAGTTTCTATATATGCCTGAATGCCCAGTCTCCCTTTTAGGGCAGGATTTCCTAAGTGCTCACTGAAATCTCTTTTGATGAAAAAGGCTTGTCTCTGACAGTACCACCAGCAAATGCCTGGAAAGTGCCAGCAGCTCTCTTAGCCCTCACCCAACCGGTGTTATCCCCAGCATCCATTTCACCCATGGTTCAAAGAGTGGTTGATGTCATAGCACTGTGGGCTTGGGCTTGGGCCAGTGGCCGGCCAGGACAAGCTCAGATTGTTCTCTCTGTGACTGTGGAGCTATTACTCAATGTCATATCTCCGTGGATTAAATAATATCCTCTGAGAGTTGAGGCCCGTCTGGGACTGCAGGGACTGGTCACTCAATACCTACAGTGGGGACTGTTGCGAGAGTACTGATCCCTATTCAACACCCCTATTCTGCTGGTGAAGAAGGCATCAACTGGTGACTACCAGTTTGTTCAAGATGGGCTGTTAACAAAGTTGTGAAGACCCTACACCTGGTAGTCCCAAACCCATACACCCTACTAGCCACTCTCCCACCTTCCTGTACTTATTTTACTGTTCTGGATTTAAAAGACACTTTCTTTTGTATCCCGCTGGCCCCTGAGAGCCAGCTGATCTTTGCTTTCAAATGGGTAGGGGGCAAGGGAAAGAAATGGCTCTGTTGGACTGTGCTACCCCAAGGGTTTAAGAACTCCCCCACTATTTTTGGAACAGCACCGGCCCAAGATCTAGAGTGGTTACCACCCTTCAACCTAGGAGTGGTCCTCCAATATGGGACAACCTCTTGATAGAAAACGAGTCTGAGGAAGACTCCGTTACAAATACTGTGACTGTCTTAAATTTTCTGGCCGACACTGGATAACGAGCGTCTTTAGGAAAGTTGCAAGCTAACCTCACAGACGTAAAATACCTAGGTTTCTTCATCTCCCAAGGGCAAAGGTGCTTACTACCTGAAAGCATAGAAACCATCTGCCACTTAGCCCCTCCTAAGACACGCAAACAACTCAGAAGATTCCTAGGAATGGTGAGTTTCTGTCGCATCTGGATTCCCAATTTTGGGGTCCTAGTGCAACCTCTCCATCAGGCTACTCAGGGGGCAGAGAGAGATTCTTTGGAAAGGACTCCTGAGTGTCAATGAGCCTTTTATGATTTAAAGTCCCAGTTGATGAAAGCCCCAACCCTAGGGCTGCCAGATTATCAAAAAACCCTTTGAATTATATATAGATGAAAGAAGAGGAGTAGCCTTTGGTGTATTAATCCAGTTGTTGGGACCATGGAGATGCTCTGTCGCCTCTTTCTCTAAAAATCTGGACACTGTCTCAAAAGGATGGTCAGCCTGCCTCTGGGCAGTTGCCACAGCTAACATTATCATAAAAGAGGCTAACAAATTTACTTTGGGACATGATACTATCGCGTTTGTCCCTCATGCAGTGACCATAGTATTGGAACAGAAAGGACATTTTCCAAAGACTTATTAGCCCAAGATTTCTGGCCCTCAAGGAATAGGACCCTTTCCAGGTGAAATATGGCAAACTGACTTTTGTGAAGTATTCAAAACTAAACATCAGATGAAATATTTACTGGTGTGCGTAGATTCTTTTTCAGGAGAGGTAAAAGCTTTTCCCTGCCAGACCGAGATGGCTAGAGAGGTAACCAAGGCTCTTCTGAAAGAAACATCCTCCTCTTTAGGCTTCCAAGAGGTCTCAATAGTGACAACGGCACCCAATTTGTATCCGCAGTGGTACAACAGGTTTAGGCTGTTTTAGGAATTAAGTGGAAACTCCACACAGCATGGAGACCCCAATCTAGTGGAAAGGTTGAAAGAACGAATCAGGCCATAAAACGTCATCTTAGTAAACTGTGCCAAGAGACCAGGCTGCCCTGGACAGATGTCCTGCCACTGGCCCTCCTCTGAGTCTATACTACATCCCAGGGAAAACTTGAAATCACTTCTTTCAAAAACTTTATGGAAGACCATATTGTCTCAGCCAACTCTCCCCACAGTCCTCCAACCAGCCCCCTAATGTAATGATGTCTAAATATTAGCTTTGTCTAACCAAAATTCTTTCCTAGTTGCATCAGGCAGTGTGGATCCAGCAGAAGTTCTCTCTTGAGATAGCCAGGCACTCTTTCCAGCCTGGCAACCAGGTGCTCGTTCGGAAGTGGAAAGACCTCCCGTAACAGCCTAAGTGGACTGGACCATTCACTATACTACTCAGCACTCACACAGCCATGAAGCTTTCAGGAGTCAAATCATGGATCCATCATTCCTGTGTCAAGCCCTGTCCAGCCTACAGTGAAAAGATGAAAAGAAGGAGTGGAAAACCCAACCCATTGGCAGCCTGAAGTTAAGACTTTCTAGGGTTAAAAAGTAAAAATGTCTTTAATGCTAGCTTGGATGGGATTATTATTAGGTACCAGAGAGACTTCTGCCCAGGGAATTCTTGTCCCCGAGATAAACGCTCCCCCCTCGACCCCTTGTTAAAAGATGAAAATTTTTGGAACTGTATTGCTAGAGAAGTATTAAACATTACTGATTTTTGTCTGGATGGGGGTTACATGCCAACTTGACCCTCAAGTCTTGTCTCATTGGGGTTTGTACCCCTCTAGAGGCATTGAGAAATTTCACCATTTTTAAACACACAAAGAAAGAGTTACAGTATTCTGCTATTTATAGCTGGGAATTGTTACAAGATTCAAAGACAGAGAGAAGTATACTCTTCAGGTTCCCTTAGTAACTAACGCCTCTAATTGTGTGATGTTCTCGAAATGTCAAGCAAGCTGTGTTGATTTAGGAAAAAACAACCATATGAATTGTGGTTTCATTAACGGAGCGACATATGCAACTTACCATGTTAAGCTTCCTTCAGGTTGGTTCCTACTCTGTGGAACTATTGCTTATTCTTTTATCCCTGCTAATGCTACAAATGAGCCTTGTTCAGTGAGACATTTGACTATGAACTTGCCTCAAAAGAGATTCCTCCGAAATAGGGTAACTAGAGAACTTGTCCTAGATACATCCTGTAATGATGATCTGTACTTGTTAAGTGCAGCTAAATATATCTTCCTTGCTACAATCTTGGTTGGTGTCCCAGGTTTAGTGGTTGGTGCTTATCGAGAAATAGAACACCTAGCTTGCCTCACTACAAAATCACTGAATGCCACATCACAGGCAATAGCTGCTACTAGCCAGGAACTAGGACAGGTCAGGGAAGCTGTTTTAGAAAATAGGGCCACTGTAGACTACTTGCTTCTACGACACAACCACGGGTGTCAAGAGTTCAAAGGAATGTATTGTTTTTACCTTACTGAGAACTCTGAACTCATTGAAAAGAAGGTGAAATATGTAAAAGATGGGCTACAAAAGGTAAAGATTCATGAAGGATTTGATTTTTCTTGGCTGACCTCCTGGCTGCCAGATTTTACCTGGCTAAACACCTTATTCATTAGTGGAATTGGATTGGTTGTTATAGGCCTGTTAATCTGTTGCTGTCTCCAATTTATGCCTGTATGTGGGATGGCATTCTCTGTCCCGAGTTAGACTGTCCAACGGATGGCTCAAAACCGTCACTGATGAAAGGCCCAATCCTTTTGCTTAAAACTTTCTGATCTAAGAGACTAGGTTGAAACTTGGGATAGGTATGTATGGTCACCCAAGCTTCAAAAGAGGGGGAATATGTGACCCTAATACTCCCCAGTATGTTTTCTCCTTTTCAGAACGGGCAACTGAGAGCTTGACATAACTAATGCCATGATGAACCTATAAGTTATTTTTTTCTTTTTTGCCTGCCTTCTCCTTTCCACATACCTTTGTTAATGACTTTGTTTTGCTCTGTCTGGCCACCTGTGACTTATGACCCCCCCAGAGGAAGATTAAAGCCTAGATGTCTGACATGTCTATCTTTAGCTTGATAAGGAGAAGTCCGGCATGTATCTCTTTAGTCTAATAAAGAGTCTCTTATAATTACCTCGTAATGAATAACTCATCTCGTCACGTCATCTGCAGGCTACAAAGACACTTCTAACCTTTGTGAAAATCATATATAAGCTCCATTGTAAAAATGCCTTTTGGGACTCCATAGAAACAGCCTGCGTTGCTGTTGGATTCCCCGTTGGTGGACACCTCCTAAATAAACTTTCTCACTCTTTCTGACTTGAAGCATGTTTCATTGGCTCACCTTCTCCAGGGCATGGACCCTAATTGGGCAACAGATTGGAAATATCTGTCAGCATCGAAAGGCTAAACTTACATCATCCTAAACATAGACAGGTAATTACTGCCTTCCTCTTACACTATACGGTCAATATGAGTCAGAATTGACTGGATGTAAACAAGTTTGGATTTTCATTTGTTTACACTATGATCTGCTTTATTTTCAGATGATTTTGTTCCACATACAATTCTTTCACTGAACTCTTTCCTGTCTAATTGTTTTTAAAATAAAGAATATATACAGCTAAAAAGTGTTTTCAGGTTTATCTTCTGGTCTAATCAAATTGTTTCAAAACCAAATTAAAAGACTCTGTTATCTGTCAGAAAACAAAAATAGGAACACTCAAGGGTCTTATTATGAACTTAAGTATTTTTTCAATGTTTCCATAACTTATTTCACATTGATACAAAAAACATGCTGATGATATTTTCTTTAATAATTCTTTTGGCTTTATAAACAGCATTCCAGAGAGTGTTTATATCTGTATTATTATTATTATTATTGTTATTACTATTAAAAGCTAAGGGATAGAATACCATGTAACAATCTTTATAACACGATACAAACGTAAGCACATACTCACATATATTCACACAGCTTATGTGTAAGTTTGTCAAAATACTCATTTCAAAAAAATTTCTATAAGTAAATCAATTTCTAAGATTTCCTCCTGGAAAAACAGCTTTTTCTTGATGTTTTTGTTATTATTATTATCATTCTTATTTTTGATGCATGAAACAAACTACAGGTAGTCCCCGACTCATGATGGGGACGTATTAGAATTATGATGAACCACACTTACTACAGTCTGTTTTGTTTTGTTTTTTGCACATTTTATCATTAGTGCATACAATGTTGCAGTATATAATTTGCTGATGTTATCATTCTCAAGTGTTCACTCAAAGAGGTTCAATGTTATGATTTATATAGATACTGATAACAAAAGGCAATAATAATGACAACTTAAAAAAAATGAGGTATTCAACTAACGTCAGAACCTACTTATAAGAGAGTTGTTCAAACAGAACCCTGTCTTAAGTTGGGACTACCTGTACTATTACTACTCTGTTGTACCTCTACTATGATTACTAGTGCCCTTATTATGTATCACACATTGTACTAAGAAAGTGTTTTATATATATTAACTCATTACTGTCAAGTCGATCCCAACTAATAGCAACCCTATACGACAGAGCAGAACTGCCCTGTAGTGTTTCTAAGGCAGTAATCTTTATGGAAGCAGACTGCCACATCTTTCTCCTGTGGAGCAGCTGGTGAGTTCAAACCACCAAACTTTCAGTTAGCAGCCTGGCACTTAACCACTGCACCACTGGGGCTACTTTTATATATACAGGCATCTCCAGATGACAAACAAGTTCTGTTACTGTCTTTAAGTCAAATTTGTATGTAAGTCGGAAGTTAGGTATGGTTCATATCTAATGTCAGTTAATCAAATCTATGTTTTAGTACATAGTATATAGTGTATCTTTCTATACATAAAAAAATTAAAGAAACATTTCCAGATACACTAAAACATCTTTAACATAGTAATACAATAATAATAATGTTTTGATGTGTGTCACAGAGTAGTACCCATTTGTTATTATGAACCATTGTATGTACCTCAAATTTTTAATATAATAGGCTCTACGGGGGTTGGTTCATAACTATGGGTTGTATGTAAGTTGGATGTTCATAACCCGGGGGCTGCCTGTATTAACACATATAAAATTGTTTTGGTACTACTATAACCCCCCTTTGAGAAATGAGTAACATAAGACAAAGAGAATCAAACTACACTGCACAAGATATCCAAAGAGTAAGTGGCCAAGTGGCTGAACTGTCATTTGAACACAGGCCCTCTGCCTCAAGGAAATCAACATCTTTCCCCTTTACATCTCTAATATTATGCTCTACTATTTCTCCTCCAATTTCTAAGCTTTATCGACTCATTTCTATTATGGAAATTTCTACTCATCCCTCACCTATTACAGGCAGTATACATACATATATATATACACACACACACTCTTAGAATTATCTTCAAAAGTTTAAAATAAAACACTGAACATACTAGTGCTTTTATTGTGTGTGCCCTTAGCAAAGTAAGTTTTTTGTTTCACTTAAGAAATTTCATATCAAGTTAAAGAATTGTGTCCTTCTTTGGTTTTTCAAGAAGAAAATGAAGTCCCTCCAAAATCTATTGAATTTTATCTTTAATTTATATTCAACCTTTTCCCAATGCTATGGTCTGAACTGAAAATTTTGTAGTTATCTCTCTATTTCATGCATGGGCGAATGTTCTAGCTATAGTATTCAAAATAATTTTGCATGCTAAGCCTTTTATATAATATTTTACATGTCATGCTTGAAATTTACATTACAAGAACAATTGACTTCCTTACTATAATGATATTTTTCAGGAACTATGAAAATTCATAAATTAAATTAAGAATTATGAATGATTTGATGTAAAGATTCTTACTCGAATGATTGGATTAACGATAAAATGTATTTTAATATAGCAAATATATATATAATAGTTATTTTCAATTTTTAAAAATACATGTATGCAATGAATTAAGCCCTGAAAAATCTAAGCTGACAATGGTAAACATTTTTACAATTTCAAACAGACTCACTGTAAAATAGTGATGCCACAATAATGTCATTTCTATATACAGATACCTAACCTGGCAGACATGCAGAGTCTAAGAACATGAAAAGTCATCTTTTTAATAAGAGACATGTTGCCGTGAAGATTTTTGTTTGAATTTAGGTATCAGTTGATTATAAACATTATCATTTTTAATAAGATAAAAGTATACTTTATTATGTTAACGAATGATTTTAGAAATTTATCAAAATAAGAAGCTGATTTTAGCTAATATTTCTCATCTAGTAATTTCAGGAAGACAGTCTATTTTAGGTAAATGCATTTTATAGATTTTATACTTGGAAGGAAACTTAAAAGCTCATTTTAAAAATCTATACTTTGGGGGATAAAGCTAGTATCGCTCCAAATTTTAGAGGTTCCAGTGATGTTTTTAATATGGAGGTGAAAGTAGTGTGTAGTTGGATCCCAGTTATGTTGCTTCAAAATTTAGAGTATCTTTGTTACATATGTATTTGCCACGATTAAAAAAAAAAAAATTAGAGTATCTTCTGAAACCTTTCCCTATTTCTCTCTCTCTTTCTCATGCACACACACACACACACACACACACACACACACAAATCTCACTCCATTTCCTCATTTAATTATCAAACACAGTAAAGCTATCAATAAAAGAATGATCATTGAAACTGTTTCAAGTTTCTATTTATTTGAGAGTAATAACAGATTTCCCTCAACCGCCTCAGTCTTTTTTCCATCTTCCACATTGTTGCATTTTCTTATACAATGGTACAGATTATTTCACTTTGGAGCATGTGGCAATAGTGTCAGTGAACCAGGAGACTTTCTATGCCAAGATATTATTGACATCATTATAATTTCTTGTGATAATTTATTTACGGGATAAGACACTCATGAGCTTATTTTAAGTACATAGTAAGGACTTCCCAATTTGATTTTTAAATATATTTACCTTTGGGAATGCAGCAAAATAAAGGAAACACTTTTACTCTTAAATTTCTCTCAAGATAACAAAGTGCTGATAATATTGATATATTTCTTTGTAACACCTCAAGACTGTAATAGGGTGTAATAGTTGAAATGAATGCATATTCTGGAGTGTCTTACATTAAAGGGAATACATCTGCATTTTCACAATAATTATACATTGAAATAAACTGACTGAACATGTAATTATAACCTATAAAAACAGATTTCAAAAAAACCTGCTTATTTGCATATGTGATTGTGTCCCCCAGAAACATCTGTCAACTTGGCTGGGTCATGATTCCCAGTATCGTAAGATTGTCTACCATTTTGTCATCTGATGTGATTTCCCTATGTGTTGTAAATCCTATCACTGTGATGTAATAAGATGGATTAGAGGCACATACACTGATGAAATTTATGAGATTAGGTACTATCTTAAGCCAATCTCTTTTGAGATATAAAAGAGAGAAGCAAGCAGAGAGACATGGGGACCTTATACCACCAAGAAAGCAATGCCAAGAGCACAGCACATCCTCTGGACCTGAGGTTCCTGCACGGAGAAGCTCCCAAACCAAGGGAAGACTGATGCATCACAAAGACCTTCCTCCAGGGCTAACAGAGAAAGAAAGCCTTCCCTTGGATCTGACACCCTGAATTTGGACTTGTAGCCAACTAGACTGTGAGAGAATAAATTTCTCTTTGTTAAAGCCATCCACTTGTGGTATTTCTATTATAGCAGCACTAGATAACTAAGACAACAATCAATTAACCAATATTTAGTATTTAATAACCAATCCAAATTTCTGAGGTAATTAAAGTTGTTATTTTCCTTGCCTCTATAATGTCATAAGTCTTTTAATACTGACATAAAAAACGGTTATCATGGGTAAAGAGGAGCTCTTTGAACGAGAAGTCATACAATTAAATGCTAAGTTTTTCTGTATCAATTAATCGTATCTAGGTACCATGTATTGATCTGGAGATTATAGTTAGGAATATTCCGGACCAAAATTCAGAGCTTCTAGAATCAGTGGTCCCATGATCACCTCTTCCCTTAAAAGGTAATATCAGCTTACTCTACTATGCAATTATAAAATACTTTATTTTGGAGAGAGATGATCTAAACTAAATGGAAAAAATTCCAAAGGTTAATTTTTTCAGGCAAGCTGTGTCAGAAGAACTTAGGAGGTCACAATATGCTACTGCAGATGAATTTAGATAATGACACATTAGACTGTGAAATTAATCAGAATATAAGCCATGTTTGTCCCAACACTGTAATATTAGAAGTTAGCCATTTTCCCAGCACAATGTAAGTCTTCATAAAATGTTGGTTGGTGGAAGGAAGGAATGAAGAGAGGGAGGGAGGGAGG
>NW_004443961.1:9028221-9067599 GCF_000243295.1 Trichechus manatus latirostris
ATCTGTCCATGGGGCCTCCATGACCTTTCCTTGTACAGGTTGTGTTAGTTTCCCCTGTATTGTGTACTGTCTGACCCTTCACCCAAGATACCGCTTGTCTATTGCCTATTTAATATTCCCCCCCCCCATGTTCCCCCCCCACTAATCAGTTCTTTTTAACTAGTATCAGGATGTGAAACAAAACAGGAAGATGCTATTTTAGTGAATTATTATCACTAACTACTAATTATTAAAAACCGCATATTATCCAGTTTGCTGGTGCACTTCCATGGTTTGAATTATGAGTGACTCCAAAGTCAATAAAATGGCTTCGATTAAGGACCTAGAGGAAAATAAAATAGTCTAAATTTGATATGTGTATATTGAAACTATTGAACTTTCCGTTGAAAATAATCATTTCATTCCATTATGTTTCATTACCTATCTCAAATATCAACTATTATGCAGAAAATCGAATGTATTTAAATCAAGACTATTACTTCAAGAGGAAAAATACATGCAGTTCAAAAACCATGTATAATAGGACAGTGTAATCTGTGGCAAACATACACACATTTGCATAATTGACTCAGAATTTTAGGAAAGAGCTAATATTGATTTATATATCATCTTTCCTATCAGGAACAAAACAGGTGTGTGATGCACTTCTACACTTCTCATAGAAAATTTTATATATATATATATATATATATGTATATATAAAATAACAGGGAAAATAAAACCTTGATAAAGTGCGCACAATAGCATTCTATAGTTGATCTTTTCCATCACAGTTTAGGCTATATATATCATGATTGTTAGATGTTTATGCAATTTCTTAAACATAATGACTTTGAAGCAACTAAATGTATTCTAATGATAATTTTACTGGAATGCTTGAAGTTTAGCCTAATATTCTGAGTTTTAAACCCTGGTGGTGTAGTGGTTAAACACTATGGCTGCTAACCAAAAGGTCAGCAGTTGAAATCCACCAGGTGCTCCTTGGAAACCCTATGGGGCAGCTCTACTCCGTCCTACAGGGTTGCTGTGAGTTGGAATTGACTCAACAGAAACAGGTTTGGGTCTTTTGTTATAGAATATTTATGTTAGACTTCTGGTTCACTTAATATGTAATGGAAATAAATTCTCGTAACGCCTTTAGGTTTAAGTCAACTATTAATTGTGCTACAATGCTGAATTTTTATTTCAAAATTATGATCACATAACTGTGTAGTTCACAGTGTACAATGCATTTATAAATTTATAGTGGACAATGCATAAATATATGTATTTATATAATACTACATATTGCTTATCTTAATGGCTACTTTAAATTATTAAACACAAATGCTAGTCCCTTCATGTTTATATGGATTTTATGACAAAAAGTTTACAAAATACTCAGAACAAGGACTATTCTAATGAAAAACTATCCAGCTATCTAGCTTACATGCACAAGCTAATAACATAGAATAGAATCTTTGAAACCTGGAGATCACTAAATGTGAAAGTTAAAACCAGTGAAACTCGTAAAGAAATAATAAGAAAATATCTTAGTGATCACAGTGGAAGCAAAGATTTCTTAAATAGGAGACAAAAAGCCTAAATTATAGAAGAAAAAGTAATGATAAACTGGAACAAATTAAATTTAAGAACTTCTATTCATCAAAAGATACCATTAGAAGAGTAATAAGGTAACCCATCATATGGTTGAAGCATAATTCCAATATCCATCAGTACTGGTAAATATTGTACAACTGATTCTCCAGAAAGGGAGGAGAAAGCCCTGAATTTTAGCATTTGCCAAGGTATGTGGTATAAATACTCCTACCACGTAGCTTTTCAAGCAACCGACCAAAGTTCTTAACACTCTAACAGTTGACTCTTGTGAGTCCATTTGAGCCGGTTCCAGCACACCACTGTATGTATCCAAAACAAACGACTCAATACCCAGGACATTAAAAAACAAACGAACTACAATGCAATAAAAAGTACAATCTAGTAAAAAGCACCCAAAGACTTAGACACTTCAAAAAAGAGAATATCAATATGGCAAGTAAACATATTAAGAAGTGCTTAGTCATAAAGATTGCTGTTGCTGTGAGTTGCTGTCAAGTTGATCTGACTCACAGTGAAGCCATGTGTACAGAGTGGAACTGCTCCATAGAGTTTTTAAGGCTGCGACCTTTCAGAAGCAGATTGCCAGGCCTATCTTCCAAGACACCTCTGAGTGTGTTTGAACTTCCAATCTTTTGGCTACTAGTCCAGCACTTAACTGTTTGTACCACCCAGAAGCAGGAGTCATCAAGATATTCAAATTAAAATACCACTATACATATAGATATACACACACTGGAGCCCTGGTGGTGGTACAGTGGTTAGGAGCTCAGCTGCTAACCACAATGTTGGCAGTTCAAATCTACCAGCTGCTCCTTGGAAACCCTACGGACCAGTTCTACTCTGTCCTATAGGATTACTATGAATCAGAATCAACTTGACAGCAACGGGTTTGATATTTGGTATGTATACACCACGGCAGGGTTGGTTTAGTGGTATAATTATTGCTTTCCATGCTGGAGACCTGGGTCTCTTCCTGGCCAATGCAACTCAAGCACAGCGACTACCAGTATGTCAGTGGAGGCCTGCCTGCTATTATGATGATGAATAGGTTTGAGCAATTTCCAGACTAAAACAGACTAGGAAGAAAGGCCTGGTGAACTACTTCAGAAAAATCAGTCAATGAAAACTCCATGGATCACAACAGTCTGATCCCCTTGTGCATGAGGTCCACATGAGTTGGCAGCAACTCGACAGTAACTAACAAGAAAAACATACAGACACCACAGTGGCTAAAATTTGAAGAATGAAATGTCTCAAGTGTTAGTAAGTCTGTGGAGCAACTGAACAATCATAGACTACTGTCAAAAGTAATACAACCATTTGGCAAACCATCAGTATCTACTAAAGCAGAATATGTGCATGTTCTATATACCCAACTAAATATACACGTGTTCCCAAAAGGGCATGTACGGAATGGGCATATCACCACTCTTCATATGAGCCAGAGACTGGAAACTACACGATTGCCTATCAATAGCAGAGAAAGGATAAAAAATTGGTGTATTCACCCAGTTGAATACTGTATAGCAATGAAAATGAGCGATCTGCCACTGCACACAACAATCTCAGAAGCATAACACTGAGCAAAAGAATGAAGCAGTACCCACTCCATGATTCCACTGATGGAAAGTAAGAAAGGAGCCAAATAGAACTGTCTTTTTAGAATTCACGATAGTGATTATGCTTCGTGGGTGTAGAGACTGGAAAAGAGCATAAAGGGCTTCCAGCAGTGGTTAAGATCCACGGGAGCTACAGTTGGTAATCAAAAGGTTGGCAGTTCGAATCCACCAGCCGCTCCTGCTCCTTTTGAAGCCTATGCCGTCGACTCAACAGCAACGAGTTTGGTTTGGTTTTTAGGGTGCCCTAATGTTCTATCTTCTATTTTAATTATTTATGTGAGTGCTGATTATATGAGTGTGTTTAGTTTATGACAATTCACTGAGGCTCTATACATAACATATAAGTCATTTTCTATCCAAACTAAACCAAACCCATTGCCATCAAGTTGATTTCAACTGAAAGTGACCCTATAGGACAGAGTAGAACTGCCCCACAGGGTTTCCAAGGCTGTAATCTGTAGGGAAGCAGACTGCCACAACTCCCGAGAAGTGGCTGGTATGTTTAAACTGCTGAACTTTCAGTTAGCAGCCCAGCGCTTTAACCTCTGTGCCACCAGGACTCCTCATTTTCTATATGTATATTATCAAACCCATTGCCGTTGAGTGGATTCTGACCCATAGCGACCCCACAGGAGAGAGTAGAACTACCCCATAGGGTTTTGAAGTAGTGGCTGGTAGATTCCAACTGCCAACCTTTTGGTTAGCAGCTGAGCTTTTAACCACTGTGCCACCAGGGCTTCACATGCATATTAAATATCTATAAAAATAATCATATGTCTATTAAATCTATGTATATGTGTATAAAAATATCCATATGTATTAAATATCCATAAAAAAGGCTAAAATCACTGGAGATGGTAGTAAAATTTTTGTACCATTTTATAAATTGAAATAATTTGTAAGGAAAATTTATTCAGATATACTGGTAAAATATAATTTATATCTTTAAAAATGTATAAATAAAATTATTGGGAATAAAATTATTGCTCTATGCATACCCAAATAAGATAGTTCATCAAAATTTCTTCCATTATTAGCAAAGTCCTCCTGATAGAGCAGGAATTGCCTCCAGATAACACTCATTTTACTAATCCTACATTGAGGGTTTCTCAAAATTGTAACCAAAAAGTACACCTTAGCGTTCTCAGAGGCGATCCTTACCTACAATCATGTAAAATATCTTCTTTTAGATACATTTCAATAATGCTGTAGGCCATAATCGACAGGAGTTTTACTCAATTGCCATTATGTTTCCAAGGATATCATTTCCTACAAATAAGGAAGGTATGGTACAAATGTCCTTACTATCTGGATTTTATGCATCAATTAGAAGCTAAACATTTATCATGTTTGCTGTTATGGAACAGATACACTCTGAATGTTGTCTTATTAAATATTAACTTCATTAGTTTCACCACAACACAAATAAACTTACGTTTATTTATACTCTGTAGCAATCAATCATTAGTATAATTCAGGTTCATATTTTTAGTAGCTATTATTGAATGCATGTAACCATAGAAGTTAACAAATAAATAATGTCTAAGAAACTGCCTTAGCAATCACTGGTTATTTCTTATCATTTCCATTTCCATAGTTCCATATTTTACTTTCAACTCCCTAAAGCTTTAACCTCAAGCTTTCATACAGGAACCCAATTTTGATAAATCTCGACAGGTGATAAAATAAGTTTTACTTTCAGTAACTCATTGCCTCTATTTATTGGCATCAGACAGACCTCACTGTAAAAAAAATTAATATATAAAATTGTCATTCATGTCCAAAGAATTTTTTTTCAGTGGTATAAATCTTTACCTCTCTAAACCATGCCTTCAAAATCACTTGGAAACCTATCAAAGGCTGTTATCAAATAACTATGTTACTATAATCTACCCCAAAACATAAATATTTTGACAGAAAGTATCACATAATTTCTGCATCAACATTTATGGCAAAGTATCAAGTGAATTATGTCAATTTATTACTAGAAACTGCACACTATTAAACAGAGGTTATAAAAAGAAAAATCTCTGAAATTTGGTATATTCATTATAATCTTACCAGAAGCTCACAGGTTAGGAGCTCAAAGACAAAGTTCTCCACCCTGAGACCTAGAAAAATACAATCAAAAAATTACCTATTAGTGCTCATATTGAATTTTAATTCAAGCTTCATAAAATGTTAAATCATGATTCAATATAAGGAGAAAATGTATGAGTAATTAGTGTACATATAATATGAAAAACAGTTTTGACTACAATATTCCTCTGAAATAGCATTACCATTTACTCTGCTCATATCAAACCATTGTGATTTAAGATTAATTATTCTAATTTTGCCTCCTTAATGAAGGGAAGACAAACAAGTTCAAAGAAAAAAAGAAAAATCAGATCTAACCTATATGACTCTTGTCTTTACTGCCTCCTTTGCTTCTTCTGGGACTGTGGGTACTAGACACATTTGCAAATGTAATGTATTTGTAGATATTATTTTAGAGAACCTTCTCAGTTACACTCATATAACAGTGTTAAATATACACGTACTTATAGATATATATATACACGCACATAATCACACACACATACAATGTGGCCATCATACTGTATGCTACTTTTATCTCTGCTTTATGTGTTTTAATCACAGGATAACACATAACTCTCCCATAACTATAATTGATCTATATCATAATTTTTAAAGCCTTCATGTTGTTGTTAGGTGCCATCATGTCAGTTTAGACTCATAGGAACCCCATGGGACAGAGCAGAACTTCCCCATAGGGTTGTCTAGGCTATAATCTCTACAGGAACAGACTGTCAGGTCTTTCTCCCATGGAGCCGCTGGGTGGGGTTCCAACTGCCAACCTTTCAGTCAGCAATCGCGTGCTTAACAGATGCACCACGAGGATTCCTTAAAGGCTGCACGTGGAAACCCAAATCCATTGCCTTCAAGTTGATTCTGACTCATAGCAACCCTACAGGACACACTAGAACTGCCCTATAAAGATTTACAAGATAAATATAAAATAATTTTACATAAGTATAAAATTATTTATAATTTTATATAATACATAATATAATATATGCAAAGCTGTAAATCTTCATGGAAGCAGACTGCCACATCTGTTTCCCACAGAGCTGCTGGTGGGTCGAACTGCTGATCTTTCGGTTAGCTGACAAGCACTTTAAATACTATAGCACCAGGGTCCCTAAAAGCTGCATAGGACTCCATAATTCACTCTGCATCTTAAATTGTTGAAATAAATGTTTCATTAACAATAACACTCTCTGACACTGGTTATTATTATTGTCTTTAAATTAAGCCATTTTGGCACTATCACACGTCGTCAGGATTAGTAAATAGTGCAGTTTAGCAAGAATTTTATCAGTTTGATGCAGAGGTAGTTTACTAATCAACACACATTTATTATGCCCTTGAATTTGTTTACTTCCGGGTAGGTATTACTGTATAGGAACAAAGGAAGCAAACTGAAGATTTAATTCCTACCCTCACTGAAGAAATTAGTCGTGTGTGTGACCCCATTAGAAAACTCATGACCAGCAGTATAATTGGTATAGAAGTTCACAGAAGAGAGAACCTGTATGTCATTGCCTTAATGGATGGTGTTGCTTTGGAGGATATATTTTGCTCAGGGATCTATGTATTAAATCATTTCAACAGGTTACTGCTATAATTGAAGGATACATCATATGACATCCTTATCCAACAAAGGAATGGTATTTAACTCTCAGGAAGGGTTATCATTTGTGCAAGTGAACACAATGAAATAAGCCTCCTGAGGGCTGAAGCAACATTTTTACAATGTCCTGCTGATGAAATGTGAGAGGAAAATAAAATATCACTATCACCGAGGTACAAAATCACATATAAAATTTATTCTTTTTATTCTGCAAATTAAAATGTATATATGGAGTGAAACCTTTCAATAATGAAGGCTCAGACGAGCTTGACTAAAGTCACCAATTAATTAGTGGCAGAGAGGGAGACTTTGCAGCCAGAGTCTCTGATTCTCAATCCATTGTGTCTCCCTTCATTTATTAGCCATTGCTCCAGGTCCTCCCTCCCCTACCTTCTGCACACCATATTGGCAACACTGTTTACCAGCTGTCTTAGTTATCTAGTGCTGCTATAACAGAAATACCACAAGTGGATGGTTTTAATGAAGAGAAGTTTATTTCTTCACAGTAAGGTAGGCTGAAAGTCCAAATTCAGGGCATCAGCTCCAGGGGAAGTCTTTCTCTCTCTGTTGGCCTTCTTCTCTTCAGTGTTCCCCCAGACTAGGAGCTTCTCTGTGCAGGGACCCCGGTCCAAAGGACGCGCTCTGCTCCCAGCACTGCTTTCTTGATGGTATGAGGTCCCCGATTCTCCACTTGCTTCCCTTTCCTTTTATCTCTTACAAGAGATAAAAGGTGGTGCAGGCCACACCCCAGGGAAACTCCCTTTACATTGGATCAGAGATGTGACCTGGGTTAGGGTGGTGGTACAATCCCACCCTAATCCTCTTTAATGTAAAATTACAATCACAAAATGGAAGACTACCACACAACACGGGGAATCATGGCCTAGCCAAATTGATACACACATTTTTGGGGGGACACAACACAATCTATGACACTAGCCTCTCATGGATGCTGTCTACTGCTCATTCCATTTACAAAGCCTAGTGCACATGGGTTAACCTTGAGGACCACTCAGGCTCATTCTTCTGCTCCAGCATTTTGCTTTCATTTTCCCTGCAGAAGACTTCAGGAGATCTACTCCCCACTGATATTTGATAAAGCAGAAGTCTCTTCTAACAGCTAGTGTGGTTTGAATACTTATACCTCAAAAAGCCAGTCCAGGAATTACAGTGAACTTCCTCTCTGCTCTCCCTTCTTATCAAAGGTGCATCAAGCTAAATTTTGGCCAAAGGTCAAAAGATGGAGTGTTACAATCAAAATTTGTCTGAAGCTGAAGCTGCAGCCAAATATCACCATTACCATCCCAGAATAATTTCTTGGACACAGGAATAAGCCTGAAATTTCATTAAAATTTTAATGATTACCATTTTATTATTAAAATTTGAAAGTCAAGCTTTAAAGTTTTGACATTGTAACACAGGAACAATAATTTCTTCAGTGCAATCAGATGCAAGATTACTCCTGCAGGCACTATGTTGAACATTTGCAATATTAAACTGACATTCTTAACTGAATAACAGAATTTCAATATAAAAGGCACATAAGTGGATTTATGTCCTCTGGTTACATCAACAATGCTTAGCTATATTTGAAAGTGAATATTCAGATATGAACAATAAATCCACAAGGCATCTCTTGTTTGTATTACTGATGATGTATTTGTATTACTGATGATTAGATACGTGGAAAATACAGATTGTAAACCACTGCTCATTTTTAAGTTCAGGGATTCCAGAAACAATACTGAAGTAGGCGTTTGGCTAGTTGGACTGCCAAGGCCCAAGTCAAGCCAGAGAGGTGATTTTAGCCCTAAAAAAAGGTCAAAGCAGAAATTTGGTTCACTTCTTCTTTCATCTCACTTTTCCAGAGACTTTTGGTGCCTAGTCAGGCAAAGATACCAAGTACTGAGATTTATTTAAAGAAGAAAGGATCAGTTTTGACATAGCATGGATAAGATAACTATTTTTAGGGGAGAGATTTGTGATGAAGGACCTGTTATTGAACTGTCAATGACTTTGGCACTGACTTAAAGCTTCATTTTTGGTGCATTTCAGGAAATTTTATTTCAAATGATAAGATTCTAGCTAAATAAATTTGATCAGATGTACTTCTTTAATTTGTACTAGTTATCTTTGGAGGAACAACCATTCAGAAATCACTTACCCTAAGCCAAGTAAGCAAACTCTCAGCAGAAACATTGAAAATTCTGGAATTTTAATATCCTAAACCTATCATGTCAGTGGAGGAATGAATCAGAGTTATAACGTTTATATGACTGTCAACTTACTACAGAAATATTAAGAAGTTGTACTTGAATTAGTAGTTCTATAGATTAATAAATGCCACTAACAAATAGATTTAGTGGTTAAGAGCTTGGCTGCTAACCAAAAAGTTGGCAGTTCGAGTCCATCAGCTGCTCCTTAGAAACCCTATGGGGCAGTTTTTCTCTGTCCTGTAGGGTCGCTATGAGTCAGAATCGACTTGAAGGCAACAAGTTTTATTGGTTTTGACACAAAATTTATATAAATTGATGGATTTGGCATCTCAAACGATGATTTCTCTGATTTTAAAAAGAATTAGAGTACTTTATATCTGCTTGGTTCAACTTTGCTGGGGAGTTGGAGTTTTTGGAGGGAGAGGGGTCTGGAAACCTAAATATCACTAAAAAATCATTACATAATTTTATAGACAGTGTGTTGGTTTTAGGAAAAGAATATTTAATCAACACTGGACAAATAGCATTGTGATAGGATTTCTACATTTTATGTCACATTTGCTGTTAGGTGCCATCAAATCTGTTCCAACCCATAGCAACCCTATGTACAACAGAACGAAACACTGCCCTGTCCTGTGTCATACTCACAATCGTTGTTATGCTTCAGCCCATTGTTGCAGCCACTGTGTCAATCCATCTGGTTTAAGTTCTTCCTCTTTTTCGCTGGCCCTCTAACAAGCATGATGTCTTTCTCCAGGGACTGATCCATCCTGATAACATGTCCAAAGTATGTGAGATGAAGTCTCACCATCCTTGCTTCTAAGGAGCATGCTGGTTGTACTTCTTCCAAGACAGACTTGTTCGTTCTTTTGGCAGTCCATGGTATATGCAATATTCTTCACCAACACCACAATTCAAAGGTGTCAGTTCTTCTTCGGACTTCCTTATTCACTTTCCAGCTTACTGATAGGCTTGTTAAAAATACAGCATCTCAGATCCCATCCCGGCTCCATGAATAAGATTCTTCATTTTAACAATATCAGGAAGGTACTTAAAGCTTTCTAAGCCACAGTTTTTTTTACCTTTAAAATAGGGTTGCTGGTGTTATTGTTAGTTGCTGATGAGTTGATTTAGACTCACGGTGACTCCCCCATGTGCAGAATAGAACTGCTCCATAGGGTTTTCAAGACTGTGACCTTTCAGAAGCAGATGGCCAGGCCTATCCTCTGAGGTACCTCTGGGTGGGGTCAAACTGCCAACCTTTCAGGATCAAGTACACCTACACTACTGAGCTTTTAACTGTTTGTGCCACCCAGGATTCCTCTAAAATAGGGTAATTGCATTAAATTAGATCATGCACGTGAACTGCCTCACACTTTCTCTCCTTCAACAACCCATCCCCTCGCCAGCCCCACTTTAACCCCATTGCCATCAATCAAGTTGACTCTGACTTATGGCAACCCTACGTGCGTCAGAATAGAACTGTGCTCCACAGGGTTTTCAATGACTGATTTTTTGGAAGTAGATCACCAGGTCTTTCTTCCCAGGTACCTCTGGGTGGACTGGAACCACCAACGTTTCCATTAGTAGGCAAAGGCTTAATAGTTTGTGCCACCCAGGGACTACCTCACTGCAATTAGATGACATTTCATAAAATCCTCTCAAGTATGTAAGCTTTAGAAAAGAAAGCTGCCAAACTGAAACGCTTGCTTCTATTACCATTTTCTATGTTTTCATTGTTGTTTTGTTTGTTTGTTTTGCTATACAACCTCACAACCAGCCCTGCATGTTGCTCATGTTTATTATTATTTTTATTGTTATTATCATTTCTCCACAATTAACTACTCATTATATTATTAATAACACCACAGTAAAATACACAAATCAATGCATGAATATATTTTTATTACCCTCTCCTCTTCTTTACATGTTCCATATCTTAACTTACCCTCAAACACATGGCTTCAATTATCATTCTTTGTGGAATATTTCCAACTCAATATTTCTAGACCTGACTATACTCCTCAGTTTGAGTCCTACTTTCTCAACCTCTTGCTAGATATATCTGCCTACATATCGCACAGTTACCTAAAATTCAAATTGTCCAAAACAAAATGCGCCCCCTTGATGCGAAAACCTACTCTACTCCCTAGAGTCTCACTTTCTGTTACTGACACTTCTAATAAGTTAATCAACCAAACCTAAAATGTTAGTCACCACTGACTCTTCCTTTTCTCTAAATCACTTCATCCAATCACTTGCCAAAGCTATTGACTCTACCTCTTGTATCTGTATGAATGAAGACCTCACAAATGGAAACAAACAGAGGCTATTTAGTTTGAGCTGGTTACAGCAATGGAGTCAGCCACCATCTTTTGCTGTTAGCAGAGACTCAAAAGCAGACAAGACAGTAGGATAGATTTATAGTGAAAAAAGGGGAAAGATTCTAATATGCTCTGATTGGAGATTGTTGGCAGGGGAAGGAGGAGGTGGGTTAAGTAGAAGCAGGTCATTCCATGTGAGTGGTCCGACATTTTCTGATTCGTCCTGAGTAGGTATGAAGCGGGTGAGGGGGGCTTGGGACACCGATAAAAATTCGGGAAGCTGGAAGTCATTGATTAAGTCCCGACATTTTGGGGCCAATGGCTGCAGAGGTTGTAGTTCCCTTCCGGACTGGTTGCTGCAGAGGTTGTGAGTCGGAGTGCTCACAATGGTCTCATATATGATTTGGCAATGGTATCTGGTCTTTAATATCTCACTTTTCTTTATCCCTTGCCAATCAAGGGTCACTCCTCAACTCAGCAGATAGTTAAATTCTATACTACATTACTTAGTTCTTGATGGAAGATTATCTATCGACCCCCACCAGACACAAACACAAAAGAGTACGTTATTTGAAAAGTACATAGGTTCAATGAATATTCATTAATATAATAAAAATCTAATACCATTAACATAATGGGATTTAATATGTAGTCATTAGTAATAGTAACATTATAATTTTTGTGAGTCAAGTTTTATTTACTAAACCATTCACTTATTTTTAATAAAACTATTATATTAAAAATTCTTATGTCTTCCAGCTGTCAATTATTCATTATGCAATTCCATAATTTAAATAATCCCAGGAGATAGCAGTATTTCCCATAATTCTGTGAGGTAAAACAGTTTTCTTTCAACTAGGTAAATACCAGAATTTTTTTAAATAGAAAAAAAACACATGAACATTTGCATATTTCTTCCCCACATCTACTATACATTGATAAGTGGAAGGGATTTAGTTAGATAAAATATAGATTCTTGTCCCTTAGGCATATATCTACTTTGACATGTGTTTATCAAAAATAGAGGGAAAAAAAAGAGTTATACCTGAAAAACAGAATTCCTGTAATTTCTGATGGCACTAGAATTTTATATTCTACCCCCCGCCCCACAATTTCTCCAGTGTTTAAATAAAGATTTAGATAGAGCCTTATTTCGCCTTATCGATTAGCAAGTATTTATGGAATATCTAAAGAGTCCTGGTTGTGTAACTGTTAATTGGTTGGCTACTAACCAAAAGATTGGCAGTTCGAACCTACCCAGCGGCTCCTCTGGAGAAAGACCTGGTGATCTGCTTCTATAAAGATTACAGCCAAGAAATCCCTGTGGGGCAGTTCTACTCTGTTACAGGGGGTCTTTATTAGTCATCCTTATCTTCCTTATTTAACCACCTTATCCTTGAATCTAAATTTTATACTTAAGGGAAGGTTTCTTTACTACAGTAATTGTTTAATCATTCAAGCCCTGATTATCAAATTCATCTCACCAGTTAGAAGACTAAAGAAGTTAGCCCTGGTAATTGTACAGAAACACTTAGAAATGAGCCTGAAGCTAATATTTTTCCATACCATATTTATGAAGGTGGACAATTATACTATTTCTACTATCAATCCTCTACCTGTTAATTATAGAAGTAAAAGAGAAAATAAAAATAAAAACCTTACTTAGGGGAGCTGCACTGAGATATTTTTTGAATATATTGATCATCAATACCATCATCACAGTTTATTTAATGGTAGCCAGCACTTTTCTACACATTTTGTACGCATTATAGCAGTTAATATAAAGGGTAAGAAGTATTCATATATTCATTTTAAGAAACTGAGTCTTACAAAACCAAAACCAATTGCCTGTGAGTGGATTCCAACTCATGAAGACCCCATGGGCGTGAGAGTAAAACTGTGCAACACAGGGTTTTCTTTCTTTCTTTTTTAACAAATCCACAATTTATTTATTCATTGTTCAATAAGTTTAATTCCTTGATGGGTACAGCATCACGTGGATTCTGTGTCCAAAGGCCTTAGCAGGAAGGTTGCTTCCGAGTTTGGCATGAACCATGCCACCGTTTCCACAGGCATGAGTTACCCTTCCCCATATTGCTCTGGTTTTGTTAGGTTTTCCGCCAGCAATCACTGTGTTCTTCTTTGCTTTGTAGATATAAGCACATCTCTTGCCTAAATAGAATTCAGTTTCATCTTCAGCATAAATACCTTCAGTTTTAAGAAGAGCTGTGGGTTCCCTCTGGTTCCAGAGTTGCTGTTTCCAGCCAGCAAAAATGGCTTTGGACCACATCCTTCCAGACATATTTGTGGTTTAGAAGTCCCATTCCTAGCAGGTCTGTAGATGAACAGACTGTACCTATTTCACTCCCCTCTGGCCAGGAAGCAACTCCCACTGTGGGAATGTCTTTTCTCTGCGTGTCAGGAGACCAGCATCATCAGTCCAGCATCCCTGCCATCCCATCTTCCCTCTTGCTGGAATCCTTAGAAACCACTGGCTGCTGAGGCTCCACCAATGCCTCCTGAGGCATATGGGTGAGCTCACCCCAGTTACTTGCCCTCAAATTTCAGACCTTGGAGCTTCACTCCAAAGGGTTTTCAATGGCTGATTTTTCAGAAGTAGATCTCCAGGCCTTTCTTCCAAGGCAACTCTGGGTGGATTCCAACCTCCAACCTTCTGGTTAACAGACTAGTGTATTAACTGTTTGCACCAACAGGGACTCCAGTGGGCTAAACCACATTACGGCAATTACTTACCGTGGAGGGTGTATACGATGTTTCCACTTTTTAAACCACATTTACAAGTTAGAATTACACCGCAATACTGTTCTATAGTCTATTTTTTTCACAGCCCAATAAATCACAAATAGTTCACTATATTCTGCTAGAATGTAAGCTCTGGAAGGGCAGGGATTTTTTTTTTTTCACATAGTAAGTGCTCAGTAAATATAATACACTTCTCAAGTACTCTACCTGTGATGTAATGTTTAACTTTGAAAATAGAGGTTGCAAGGGGTACTTAGGGTATCATCCCAAATTTTTGTGTGTGTGTAAACATTAGAAAGAGATTAGTTCTTTTTTAGAAAGAATTAATCTGTATTTTTTATTATTATTCTTTCTATAGCTCATATTTTCAATAATGAACATGAATTGCTTCAAATAATGTGAAAAATAAAACCTATTTATATCAACAAATACATCCCAGAGTAGGTTCAGGTATAATTACAACTGTAGTCAGACATATTGGATATTTAAACTGTTTCAATTCTTGTCATCAAAGTTTAGTAAATTTAAAGTGGGTATAAACTATCACAGCAAAATTGAATTTTACTATAGATGAAAAAATAAAATTTTTATAAAATCTGATTTCTAAGAAGGCCCATTAGACTTCTGTAGAGTTGGTGACCTCTTGAAGTTCTGATTATAAATAGTTAGTAGGAAACAGGTCTTTTTTCTAGAAAAATGGTTTTGCATTTAACCTTTACCACAAGAGAAGTAGTGATGATGAAAAATGTGATGCATTGTACTAACATAAAATATTAGTTTGAATATCAGGAAAGTTGAGGCGAGGTTGATTTATCAACATTGCTTATTCAATACTTGACATATTTCCTTCTATTTAACATCCTATTTTTTCCCTCTTTTACTACGAATTTTATCAAATATATGGCTCTCCATTCCTCTATTTCTTGTCCACGTGTCTCTTCCTGTCCATTTTCACTCCTGAACTGAAAGTATTTTCTCCACGGTCATCGATGACATTATCTTTTCCCCACAAACCAATGACTTTTTCACTGTCCTTATTTCTTGACTTCTTTGCTGTATTCGATAGTGCTGACTTCCTCATCCTTATAAAATTATTTCCTTCTTTACTTTTTGCTAATCTTACACTACTTTTGCTCTTGAGTGGTTCAAGCATGCAATCTTTATCTCTGTAATCATCATGTTGAATAACCATGACTCAAGGGATATCATCCAAAAGAAACATTTTTTTCTTTCCTTCCCCTTTACCTGTTAGCAGCCAAGAGAATTAACCATTTGTACCACATCCTGAGGTCGTATGTATACATACATAAACATATACAGGCATGCACTGCATAACGTCTCTTCAGGCAATGTCTGACCACATATACGTTTGTTGTCCCATAAGGTTATAACAGAGTTCAGAAATCCTGATCTGAGAACAGGACGTAGCGGACATAACTGGACATAGTGAACGCAACAGCTTCCTGCACACAACAGGTGTATCTCCTGTCTTTTTTACACAAAGAGATTGCACTGCTAGGCATATAATGGTACAGTAAATACATAGCCTATAATACATATATCTTGATAGTCATAACAAATGCCTATGTTACTGGATTATGTACGCACTGTATTTTCTATCCTTGGGTTATGAATGTCCTAGTTAGGTACGACCTGCAGTTACAAACCAACCCCTGTAAAGCCTATTATATTAAAAATTCAAGGTACATACAATGGTTCGTAATAACAAACGGGTGCTACTTTGCCATGTGCATCAAAACATTATTATTATTACTGTATTAAGTTAAATATGTCTTAGTGTATCTGGAAGTGTTTCTTTAATTTGTTTTTTATGTATAGAAAGCTACACTATATACTATATGCTAAGACAATCATTTGACTAACTAGCATTAGATATGAGCTGTACTTCTTAACTGTTCCAACTTATGCACAAATTCAACTTAAAGACAGACTTGGAAATGGAACTTGTTCATAATCTGGGGACTGCCTGTATAAAATATGGTGTTCACACAACTTCCAAATCACATAACATCCTATTTTACAGAACATATCATGGATGTCAAGTGACCTATGACTCATACATGTACACAAATATGCAGTAATTTAGATACAGATTAGAAGGATATGGACGAGCTCACACAAATCAAAAAACCAAACCCACTGCCATCAAGCTGATTCTGACTCATAGTTATCCTATAAGATAGAGTAGAACTGTCCCACAGGGTTTCCAAGGAGTGGCTGGTAGATTTGAACCACTGGCGTTTGGTTAGGAGCCTGAGCTGTTAACCACTATGCCACCGGGGCTCCAGCTCCCATAATAAAGTCTTTAATATTCAACCACATTTTAGACTAGTTACTTCAGCTTTTTATTTGTCACTGTATCATATGAAAGAAAACAAGCAATCAATCATTTCTTCTATATCTTACTAGTAGAAAGATAAGACTAACTTCACAAATGATACATGAGATGACAGTGATGGGTTAAAATATTTCTGTGTTAACAATAACAACTGAATTCTCTAAATTAAAGGGCAATTTTTTTTTTTATAAAGTAGACAATGGAAAACAGATGTTATGCTATCATCCCTCCAAGAACCATTAATGAAATACAAAGGGTACCTCTGAATATTTTTTTGAATATATAAAGTTGTTTATATATAATGCATGTGTAACATGTAGAAAACCCAGACAAAAATTATTATTCTTCAGAAATTATTCTGTTAGTATGCTGTTTATTTTATCTCACCTTCCTGGCCAAAAATCTTCACTAAAAATCCCCTTACTGTTATCTTTTTTTTTGTTAACTTGACATTTAATATTTCCATATAACAGAATAAACAAAATTATAAAGCAAAGGAAAACAGTGATAGAATCATGAGATAGGATCCTAGAACTAAAATGAATTTAAGTATCCCTTTGTCTAATCCTTACCTTGGTACAAATGAGATCACTGAGACTTCAAGACTTTAAACGATGTGCCTAGTGTGGTAAATTTAATAAGGGTCTGAGTCTTTCTGGAAGCATTCCTTTTCTAACTGTGAGTTCAGCACCTGAGTGGTCTATGAGATTGTCAATAACAGTGCAGAGGAAGGGAGATGAGATGGTATTCAACCACTACTGAAGGATGTGGGCGGCCTGTCACCGCGCCATATCTCAGGACTTGTCCTACCATTGTCTTTAGTACCCCCTCAATCCCAAGAGCCTCACAATACCCTCACCTAGTTGTGCCACTAGAGGGGTGTGGGGAGTGTGACACTGTCAGGAAGGGTGACATCAAAGTGACTGTATAAAATTTTTGTGCAATATTTTAGCAGAAATTTGTTATTCTTCATAAAAATATCCCTATAGTTAGTAATAACAACAAAACCATTTTTGGTAAGACCAGCTTACATGTATCAATATACCTATAAGGCTAAAACTCTATGCTAATTTACTTTTTGAAATTTCTAATGTGCTCCAGTCAGAGCTATTATTATTACATCATTTCAATGACACTTCGAATCACACGGTTTCATCTGCACGTGCTACAAGAACTCTGTTTTTGTTGCTGCTAGTGTTTTCATAGTTGCTGATGTTGTGAACTTTTCTGGTGTTTTAGCTATAATATTGTGATAATTAGTATTTGTGAATCTATGTCAATAACTTTTTTGAGAATAAAATAGCAAATAAAGGAAAAGAAGGAAAAAAATTTTAAAAAGGATTCTGCTCAGTTACTAATAATGCTGTAACTAATAACGATGTAATTCAATATAAATAGATTTTTAAAACAATTGGTCTTAGCATTCATATAATCTAAGAAATATTACATTTAAGCAATTTACAACTATATAACATATTTAGTGGAGTTGTTCACTAAGTGATGAAATTCTTGTGTATTTGTTTCTTTTTACTTTTATGGTATATCATTTATGAATATATTTGCATTGCATTTGTCTACAACTTTTGCATTATTTGGGAGATTACTGATCACACAAACTTAATCCACTAATGTATCTCACGTAATGGTAAAGTTTAACGTTAAAATGAACATAATTTTGAAGAAGTTCTTAAACATTTTTACTTCGAATTCTATTGTTTGCTTACTGAATTTTCACTTTAACCACATTGTTGTTATTAAGTGCTGTCAAGCTGGTTCAGATTCATTCTTAACTGTATGTACAAAAGAATCAAATACTGTCCAGTCCTGCACCATCCTCAAAATTTTTGCTATGTTTGAGCCCACTGTTGCAGCCACTGTATTAATCCATCTCATTGAGGGTCTTCCTCTTTTTGCTGACCTTCTACTCTACCAAGCATGATGACCATCTCCAGGGACTGGTCCCTCCTGATAAAAAGTCCAAAGTACATGAGACAAAGTCTTCTCATCCTTGCTTCTAGGGAGCATTCTGGCTATACTTCTTCCAAGACAGATTTATTTGCTCCTCTGGCAGTCCATGGTATATTCAATATTCTTCACCAACACCATAATTCAAATGTATCAATTATTCTTCAGTCTTCCTTATTCATTGTCTAGCTTTCACCTGCATATGAGGTGATTGAAAATATCATGTCTTGAGTTGGGCACACCTTAGTCCTCAAGGTAACATCTTTGCTTTTTAACACTTTAAAAAGGTCTTTTACAGCAGTTTGCCCAATGTATTACATCGTTTGATTTCTTGACTGCTGCTTCCATGGGTGTTGATCGTGGATCTAAGTAAAATGAAATCCTTGACAACTTCAGTCTTTATTCCTTTTGTCATGACATTGCTTATTGGTCCAGTTGTGAGGATTTTTGTTTTCTTTATTTTGAGGTGCAATCCATATTGAGGGCTGTAGTCTTTGATCTTCATCAGTAAGTGCTTCAAGTCCTCTTCACTTTCAGCAAGCAAAGTTGTGTCATCTACATATTGCAGTTGTTAATGAGTCTTCCTCCAATCCTGATGCCCCGTTCTTCTTCATACAGTCCAGCTTCTCAGATTATTTGCTCAGCATACAGATTGACTAAGTATGGTGAAAGTATACAATCCTGACACACATCTTACCTGATTTTAAACCATGCAGTAACCCCTTGTTCTGTTCAAAAGACTGCCTCTTGGTCTACTTTCAGGTTCCCTATGAGCACAATTAAGTGTTCTAGAATTTCCATTCTTTGCAATGTTATCCATTATTTGTTCTGATCAACACAGTTAAATGCCTTTACATAGGCAATAAAACACAGATAAATATATTTTTGGTATTCTCTGATTTCAGCCAAGATTCATCTGACATCAGCAATGATATCCCTCATTCCATGTCCTCTTCAGGATCCAGCTTGAATTTCTGGAAGTTCCCTGTTGATGTACTGCTGCAACAGTTTTTGAATGATCTTAAGCAAAATTTTACTTGTGTGTAATATTTTTGATATTGTTCGATAATTTCCATATATGTTGGATCACCTTTCTTTGAAATAGGCATAAATATGGATATCTGCCAATCAGTTGGCCAGGGAGCTGTCTTTCAACTTTCTTGCATATATGAGTGAGTGCTTCCAGTGTTGCATCTGCTTGTTGAAACAGCTCAATTGGTATTCCATCAATTCCTGGAGCCTTGTTTTTCACCAATGCCTTCAATACCGTTGGTTCTTGATCATATATTACCTCCTAAAATGGTTAAATGTTGACCAGTTTTTGTTTTGTTTTGTTTGGTACAGTGACTGTGTGGATTCCTTCCATCTTGTTTTGAAGCTTCTTTTGTCGTTCAATGTTTTGCCCATACAATCCTTCAATATTGCAACTCAAGGCTTGAATTTTTTTCTTCAGTTCTTTCAGCTTGAGAAATGCTGAGCATGTGCTTCCTTTTTGGTTTTCTAATTCCAGGTCTTTGCACATTTCATTATAATACTATTCTCAAGCTGTCCTTTGACATCTTCTGTTCAACTCTTTATTTCATCATTTCTTCCATTCTCTTCAGCTGCTTTATGTTCAAAAGCAAATTTCAGAGTCTCTTCTGATATCCATTTTGGTCTTTTCTTTCTCCCCTCTCTTTTTAATGACCTTTTGCTTTGTTCATTTATGATATTCTTCAAGTCATCCCACAACTCATCTGGTCTTTGGTCATTAGTGTTCAGTGCATCAAATCTATTCTTGAGATGGTCTCTAAATTCATGTGAGATATACTCAAGGTCATACTTTCATTCTCGTAGATGTTTTAAAAATTTTCTTCAGCTTCAACTTGAACTTGCATATGAGCGATTGATTGTCTGTTCCACATTGGCCCCTGGCCTCATTCTGACTGATGATACTGAGTTTCTCCATCATCTCTTTCCACAGATGTAGTCAATTTGATTTCTGTGTATTCCATCTGGCGATGTCCACGTGTATCGTCACCGTTTATGTTGTTGAAAAAATGTATTTGCAACAAACAAGTCGTTGATCTTGCAAAATTCTATCATGTGACCTCTGGCATTGTTTCTTTCACTAAGGCCATATTTTCCAATGACTGATCCTTCTCCTTTGTTTCCAATTTTGACATTTAAATCACCCATAACTATCAATGCATTTTGACTGCATGTTTGATCAACTTGAGACTGTGAAGTTGGTAAAAATCTTCTATTTCTTCATCTTTGGCATTAGTGATTGGTGCATAAATATGAATAATAGTCATATTAACTGGTCTTACTTGTAGGTGTATGGATATTATCCTATCACTGACAGCCGTGTACAACATGATAGATCTTGAAATGTTCTTTTTGATAATGAATCTGACACCGTTCCTCTTCAATTTTTCATTCCTAGCATAGTAGGTCATATGATTGTACAATTCAAAATGGCCAATACCAGTCCATTCCAGCTCACTAATGCATAGTATATCTATCTTCAAACTTTCCATTTCATTTCTGACAGCTTACAATTTTCCCATATTTATACATTGTACATTCCATTCTCTGATTACTAATGGTTGTTTGCATCTGTTTCTTCTTATTTGAGTCATGCCACATCATAAATGAAGGTCCCTGAAGTTTTACTCATCCATGTCATTAAGGTCGACTCTACCTTGAGGAGGCAGATTTACCCCAGTGCTATTTCAAGTACCTCCAAACCTGGGGGGCTCATCTTCCAGCACTATATCAGACCATGTTTCACTGCTATTAATAAGGTTTTCAGTGGCCAATTTTTTTAGAAGTAGATTGCTAAGTCCTTTTTCCTAGTCTGTCTTAGTCTGGAAATTCCACCCAAACCATTACACCATGGGTGATCCTCCTGGTATTTGAAATACTGGTGGCATAGCTTCCAGCATCACAGCAACATGCAAGCCACCACAGTATGACAACCTGACAGATTGGTAGTAGTTTAATCACATGAAACTATGTAAATGTTAATTCACTTATGCTGTGCATATGATATTGTAACTTAAAGGTGTAATTTTAATTTTACTAGTTGGTTATGTCACTACTATCACCATTACATTCAGTAATATACTGGAATTATGATTTACAAGTAACATTAGTACAAAAAAACATTACTAAAGATTTTGTGTGGTTTGGTGCAGGAGGAGGTCTATGGGAGGCAGTGACAACATGAGTTACCACACTGGGTGACACCAACCCTAGTGATGTTACTACCCTCACTATGGCATAAACATGCAAGAACATGAGGGGAGGGGTCGCTAATTAGAACAAGGCTGTCTTTCCTCCAGGTGGACACAGCCCCACATCAGAGATGAATTTCAGCCCTCCTTCATTCCCTTGGACACGGTCCCTTGTACATTGCACAGCCTCTCTGTTTTAGGGATTAGACATAAAGACAAGGATAAATGCTCTATTCTGGCATACAGGCATGTAAAGAGAGTCACTTATTTCAGTGTGTCTACTGGAGTCCCTGGCATCATAGAGGAAGGAGTGATGAACATAGTTTTGACATTTGTCTGCTTCCTCCTATCTCAAAACCAAGAAGCCCTCCCCTAGATGGAGCAAGCATCAACATCTGATGGGTTCCCTTTAACTGCTCTTTCTTCTCTGCTTATCCTCATGCTGAATCTCAGAAGACATAGCAAGAATTCTGTAACATTTATAGCAGAACTGTTCATTCTTCCATTCTCATTCACTATCTGATAACTTAGCTATATAAAAAATTCCCTTTGTGCTAAAATTTAATGAATAGTCCCTGAGCATAAGAGCATATTTTCACTTCCTCACAAAATCTGAAACTATCTTCTCACATTTTATCAACCTGTCTTCCAAACAGTAGCTGTGATAAAGTTATAGTGGCTAGTGATGTCACAGATTTTTTTTCTTTTTCCACTTATGCATTTTATAATACATTTAGTTGTCAGGGTGACATTTTTCTAGTTCATGGTATAGCTAAAATCATCTAACCATTGGTAATAAGACCTGTATATTTTAATTGAGGAATGGTCTAAAACTATGGAAGCAAGGGCACAATAAGGGGAAAAAAAAAATCAAACAAGGAGACTCATGGGTATCACACAGGTAAATGCACTGGGAAATAAGATTCAACTGTGTTTGTATATGAGTCAGAATTCAATAACTGACTTGCTATAATAATATTTAAGTTATAATTATTTTGAAAAAAAGTTTTCTTTCCATGTGATCAAAGATGAAGCTTTATGAGGTTGTAAAAAATTTATTAATTCCTAAAGAAACTTTCAGTCCAAGGTAACACATATTGTAGCTAGCCTAGAAATTTCCCTAGAAACGTTAGCCTTGACCTCCACACTGTGAAGCTAAATCAAATGAAGGGCTGTGGAGTCATATAAAGTAATGCATAGCTATTGTCCGAAGCCCTGGTGGCACAGTGGTTAAGAGCTTAGCTGCTAGCCAAAAGGTCAGCAGTTCAAGTCCATCAGCTGCTCCTTGGAAACCCTATGGGTCAGTTCTACTCTGTCCTGTAGGGTCGCTATGAGTTGGAACTGACTCGATGGCACCTAACAACACTGACAAGCTATTGTCAAGTACACAGTCACTATTTCATCCAAAGAAATAATAGAGTATCCATAATCTACTATTTTTGAAAGGATAGAGATAGGGATATACAGATTAACAGTTCAATTTCAGGCAGTTAGCTCAAAAATCAGACCCTTATTCCTACTATACCAGTCACTGTAAATCTGTTCCTTGGTTCAGGAAATACTGATGTGCCTACTATGTGCCAAGAGCTATTCTAGATGCTTGGTTCACATTGTTGAAAAGAATAGACAAAGATCACTGCCTTGGTGGGAGCTACGTTCTAGTGGGTGGAGTAAGCAATAAACACTAAATATGAACTATAACTCATGAATAAATTATGAAGTATGCGGGAAGGTGAAAAGTACTATGGAAAACAAAATGCTGCATATGTATATGTATAGTGGTAAAATTTTCAAAAGCATAATTTGACAAGGTCAAACATGATCCATTTCCATGAAAAAATGTTTGCATCTCAGATCTTTAATCATCTTCCTGAGTTCTTCAGCATTCTGCCACGTGAACATAGGCTAGTCAAACACTTGTAGACCTATGACTACTTATAATTTACAGAAAGATGTAGATTCCAAAAGAACTAAAAGAACAAAAATACAAGTCTGTAAGGAAAGGTAGAGTATGACCGCTTTATATACAAATTTCACAATCTTTTTTCATCAAGGAGTTATCCATGACGCTATTTAGGCAAAATTTGGGTTACTCAGAAATGGTGCAATGTATTCTTAAAACTCAGATTGTTGTTGTTTTAAATCTATTTCAGTGGAACTTACAAAGCACTTTTTTTTTTAATATAGCAAAATGTTTTACTTCCCTTTTGCCTAAATAACTTCACATCATTTATACACTGGAACCTTGCTATAACATGAGGCATTGGTGGCTCGTAGTAGAAATCACATCTTCCATGCGAGAGACCTGGGTTTGATTCCCAGCCACCACCCTTCCATCAGTGGCTTGTGTGTTGTTATGATGTTGAACGGGTGACCAGACAGCATTTTGTTTTAGTGTGCACAAGGTCACCATGAGTCGGGGTAGACTCAAGGACCGTTTAACAACAACCTTGTTATAACATCATCCCTTGGGGCTAACCGGCAATTCTGCATTAGACAATGTGTGATAATTGCTAAAATAAAATATTTTCCACATTTAAATGTAGTAAAATTTAGAAAATGATTACGGAATATCTATTGTGTATAAAGGACTGTATTAAGGTTGAAACAAAATGCATAGTGGTTAAGAGTTCAGCTGCTAACCAGAAGGTCTGCAGTTCAAATCCACCAGCTGCTCCTTGGAAACCCCATGGGGCAGTTCTACTCTGTCCTATAGGATTGCTATGAGTTGGAATCAGCTCAATGGCAACAGGTTTTTTTTTTTTGTTTTTTTTTTTGTCGGCTATTTAAAATTTTTTTTTTCAGATCTGGCTGGTCACTTGTCTGCAGTCTATGCTTCTGGAACCTGGAAACTCCTTACAAGAAAATGTAAACAAGGAAATAAGAGCCTAGCAAAGATCTGAAGCATACTGTATTTTTATGCAAGTAACATGTGTGTTCTATGTTTTTTTTTTACCAACTGCACCCTGCCCCTAGAGGCGCAGTGGTTAAGAGCTCAGCTGCTAATCCAAAGGTCAACAGTTCGAATCTACCAGCTGCTCCTTGGAAACCCTATGGGGCAGTTCTACTCTGTCCTATACGGTTGCTATGAGCCAGAATAGACTCAATGGCAACAAGTTTGGTTTGGGTTTTGGCACCCTCCCCCATGAGGTATTTTTGTAAGCACACTATGCTATTTTTTTACATGTTACTGTAAAAAAAATTAGTATATCATGCTTACAAAAAAAACTGGGGAAGGGGAAGGGTTACGCTGGCAAAGAAACATAGAATGCGTGCGTTTTTTGCGTAAAAAGTATGCTTCTCTTATGCTGTCACTTCATTTTAAATGAAATGTTTGGCTTATTTGTGTGTGCATGTGCGCATGCCTGTGTGTGTGTGTGTGTGTGTGCGTGCATGCATGCGTGTGTGTTATGAAAAACTTGGTTCTCCACAAACAATGTTTTCTAGCCAATCCATACCTTAACTGATTTCTAGATAGAGTTCATAATAGAAAAGTCCTTCTGTGGTTTACAGATGAATCTAGACTTCACGATGCAGGCAACGAGGAGCCAGTGAAGATATATCATGCAAATTATGCGATAAAATTTGTGTTTCAGACCATCAATGTACAGAATGGGCTGGAAGGAGTTGAGATGGGAGTCAGAGAGATCAATTATGAAGTTAGAACAATATACTCCAAGGGCAGGAACTCTATGTGAAAATACTTTGTAAATTTTAAAGTCCCTACAAATGTTAATTATTATTAAGACTAACACTCTGGTAGCTAAATCTCCTTGGATTAAGTGCAAGAGTGAGCTGCACTTGATTTCCTACCATAATGGAGCTTGTCATAATGAAACTCCTTTACGTTATAAGCAAAGGCCAAAGTGCAAAACGAAGCTGCCGCCTGACTGTTTTGCAGTACAATGGCCCAGCTGTCTTTTTAAATAACTCTTCTGCTAAAAAAAGAATCTGTTATTACGCTAGTGTCTTTTGGTACTACAGAAAACCATCAAAAACTGTTCCACAATGTGTCTCTTTTAAGAGTGGGTTTTCTATGTCTACAGCAATGAATTTTCCTAGATGTAACCTAATTTAAATGGCATATGTCTCCAATTTGTCGTTTGCTTTGTACATAATCATATGCATTCTAATAAGAAAACGTAGATGTCGTTTTACTTGGTCAAATTTACTTTTAAATGACTAGCTAATAGACCTGGAAAATTTTACATCCTCTATCAATGGAGAGGTCATTAAAAACAGGCCCTGGGGCTATTTCCTGAATTTCTTCCTAAAATCAAAGCATATTATCGCTATCTAGCCTGTCTCATTATAATTAGTTTGGTCTCAATACAACAGCAATTTCCTTAAAGCTTACTGTAGGTTAGAATGAAATCCGGGGATTTGTGATCTTTTAACTACAAATAGCTTTCAGGTCTCTCCTCCCTCTCTCCTGCCCCTCCTTGTATCTTCCATTTTTAAATTGTTGTATCACATGGCTTCTAAAATGTCTAGTAATCTTTGAAATAAAGGTAAAAAAAAAACCCTATGTTAAGTAAGAGAATACTTAGAACATAAAAATTCCATTAAAAAAAAAGTCCTAACATTCCTAAATATTCCTGTAGAATGGGCCCTCAATTTTATATTTAAAATCCCTATGACCTGGGGATAACACAAGGATTTAAAAAGAAAGTTGTCTGCCAGCAAGAAAAAACTGAAGTCCTTACTAAAAGTGCAAAAAATAAAACTCAGAAAAAAGAAACTCATTGCCGTGGAGTCATTTTGACTAATGGTGATACCATGTGTTACAGAGCAGAAGTACTCCATAGGGTTTTCTTGGCTATAATCTTTATGGAAGCAGATCACCAGGCCCTTCTTCAAAGAAATAATTTTCTTAAGACTCAAGACAATAATTGACCATCCAGCACACACAGATTTTGAGTATCTTCAGAGCACAGAGCTACAGGCTATAATATACAGAGAAATGTAGTGGATCTGTCATATCGCACAGCAGCATAATTCAGGACTTGCCCTCACATGGAATCTCCTCAGCGCAAAGCACATGACTGATAACCCTCTTTATGCAGACTCAATGCAATCAGTTGTTTATCTGTGCACATTAAAACCTTTTGAAGATGAAGGTTAAAAAAGTGGCTGTACAGTTTTAGTGATTTAGAGCATAAACTGAACAAATCACAAGTAATCCAATCACATAGAAATCTATGGTGATGGTTGGGCTTTTCTGTTTTTGCTTATGAGTCTTTAATCTGAATAATAAACTGTAGAGAAAATCATAATAGTTTAAATTTGTTCATTTTTAATATGGGCTAGACAATTATTATAAGAATTTAACTTAACTCTTGCAACAAGCTTACAAAACACAAATTATTACTTCTGTTATACAAATGAAGCAACTGGTCCAAGGCCACACAGATATGGTAGGGCTGGGATTTGTTTATTGTGTCCTGACCACTGCGCAGATTTCCTTTAAGAAACCAATAGGCCAAAAGGTTTTATGTCTCTTTTCCTACCCCCAGTCTAAACAGACTGGAAAAGATGTAAGTGTGAAATGCTTGGGGGAAAAGGGCTTAACTGTAGACGTTCCTGCAAAACTTAGACACACAGAATAGACTGCTGACTTAAGAAAGGTGAGTGTTTTCAGGCATGTCTCCCTTGATATATTCCAAAGCTTTGCCCTGAAGAACTGAAAAAAGCAGCCAAAAGAAGGTGGCACTTGGAAAGTTAACTGAAATTTCCTGTGGTGTTCTCTATAGACAGTGACTAAAGCAGGGCAAATGTTCACTCCCAGTCTGAAGAAGGTAAGGGAACTTTCAGGGTTTTTAGTCATCAGATGCATCCTAATAGTTCCACAATTGTTTAAGGGTGTAAAGGAGACCATCATGAAGCCTTTCTTCATCAAGACTAGATGATTGAATTAAACTCAGTTTTCTGATGAATTAAACTAGTCCTTTTTACATGCCTGCCCAAACCCATTGCCTCCAAATCAATTCTGACTCATATTGACTGTATAGGACAGAGTAGAACTGCCCTATAGGGTTTCCAGGGAACAGCTTGTGAATTCGAATTGTTGACCTTTTGGTTAGCAGCCAAACTCTTAACCACTGCACCACCATGCCTGCCCAGGACTCTTGATTTGCAGAGCCGCTCTCAGCAGGGTTACTTTTCACAGGCACCTGCTATCCAGGTCCTGGATTGCTAGCAATCATGGAAACTAAAGAAATGTTTCTCTCTGGGGTCAAGGCAGGATGAAAAATAAAAATACACTCTAAGGAAGGGAATCTTGACACAGGTGGTTTTTTGTGTAAAGGGGGCCAAGAAATGTTTCTTTATGACAAGAATGTAATTAACATTGTTTTGAAAGGGTCCTTATTTAAAGTTTTCCAGACAAAAGCATTTTGTTTTAACAAGATGTCTCTGTGAAATAAGGTACTGGTACTGAATGGTTATCACAACTCCCTGATACATTTGGTTAGAGCTGCTTAACATCAACTAGTGGTGTTTTTATGACTCTTCCTGGAGGATATGTGACTATGATTGAAAATCTCTGTAATCAGCCCTTGAAATCAATCATTGTAAGCCTCTGTACACAATTACCCAATAGAAGTATATTCTCCACCTCCTAACCCACTCTTCTTGTGATCTCAACCAAACACTAACCAATCAAATGACTGTATTATAATTTCTTTGTTGCTTGGACTATATCTGTTCCTGTTAGAAGCTGTCTCACTGGAGCTATCAGTTTTCACTTATGGTTCTGGTGCCTCTCTGCATTCAAATGTATCTTTTTTATTTTATATATTTATTTTATTTTACTGAATAAATCCTCCTAAGCTTATTTCAAGGACTTAGCAGTTTTATTCTCTACTACAAATGGAAGCTTGGAGGGGTAGAACCAGTCAGGAGTTTGGAGAAAAAAATCAGTGAAATTTGGAGTACCAAGCTCCCAAACCCATTGCTGTAGAACTGATTCCAAAATACAGCAATTCTATAGGATAGAGTAGAACTGCCCCATAGGGATTCCAAGGTTGTAATATTTATGGAAACTGACTGCCACATCTTTCTCCCGCAGAGCAACTAGTGGGTTCAAATCGCTGACCTTTTGGTTAACAGCTAAGTGCTTGACCATGTGCCCAGAGGGCTCTCTACCTTTGGAGCAAAGGGGGAGAAAAGAATATTGTATTAGTATTGACTGACATTTAAGAGATGAAGGGAAAGGAATAATTAAGGAAGAACTGAAGATCATGTTTATCTCCAAGATTTTTGAATACAGTACTAGATAAGCAACATTGTAAGTAGCATTATATTTCTGATTATATTTTGTTATCATTAAAGTAATTCATTCTTATTATGGGGATTTAGAGGATAGAGAAAGGTGCAGATAAGAAAATAAATCAATTATAATCTTTTTATTCATATTTTTTAGTACTAACAGTTTTTTTTTCTAGTCTTGTTTCCGCTAATGCTCAAGCTTCATGAAAATCAGGGGCTTCCATTTTGTCCACCAATATACCTCAAGTACCTAGAACTGAATAGAGTATTGATGATTGGTATTATAACTTTTGTAAATTTCATAGAAAAATAAATTATATATCGTTGTGATTATTTGCAATTATTTGATTACTAATGATGCTAAATAATTTTGATATGTCAATAACACCTTTAGTTGGGAAATAAAGGTGTTCCAAAAGGTTAACAGAAAAACCAGTGTATTTCATATTTGGTCTCAGCTTATCTGTATAAACATGGGCATATTTAGCTCTTTTGCAGTATAATTGTATTGCCATTCATAGTGCATAAGGTCATATATGGTTTCAGAATAGACATATACACACATATGCTCATTGACATATATGTATCTCATAAAAATATTCATTAACTGATGACCTATGTCTATGCACTGACTTACATAGAATTATTTAGTCCCTTGAAATTAAAAATAATATTAACATTACCATTGTCATGAAGTAGAGAATATTAACTCCTGGTCTATCTTACACATCACAAGATATTTATGCTTCACTCAGATATTGAAACTATGCTCATTCGCTCTCTCTTTCTCTCTCTCTAACACACACACACAGACACACACACACATTTTGAATTGGAAGAACAAAATCTCCCTTAGTAATTCCATATATGTAAGACTTGACAAGCACTTTAAATACCTTCACAGAAATTCAAACATATCAGATTTTTTAGTGTAAAATTGAAATGACTAATTGAACATGTCTATAACAATATGTTTTAAATTCTCAGTTTGGGGTATATTTTATCTCTGCTATTTTGGTAAAATATATATATCATATGTTTGTATCTATCTATATACTAAAGTTAAAAATACAAATATGTACAATAATAATAACATGGAATATATATGTATGTAAAGTTTCTTTTCTTTTTGTTTTTTCATTTGGGAATGGTATTTAATTATACCTAGATGCAGGGGAATAAAAATCCAGTATTTAAGCTTCTGAAACGAAATTGGAAAGGTAGTCCTGATTGAGTGCTGAGATGAAAACAGTACAGGCTATAAGCATCCTCGCTGTTCACAGAGGACCTCTGCCCTGCCACCCCAGGACACAAGTCTGGTTGCTGCTGGCAATGTTTCAAGTTCAGACTCATGGAACTGGTGGCAGATATGTCTGTCTGCCACTATGATAGGATCCATCTGCAGTTTGCACCTGTTGTTTTGCTGAGACAAGAGTAGAGGCGTGAATAGAAAAACTCAAAGGGCAAGTCAACAGCAAAACTAAGAAAGCAGATTTTCCTTTCTCATGATCTGTGTTTCTGTTTTTCTTCCTTTTCATCCACCTTAAGTGTCAGGATACTGATGGGATAATAACCAGTGGTCAGCTTCAGCAAATTATCCTAAGACAGTAATTATCATAATGTTTCACTGCAATATCTGAAAAAAAAATGGGAATATGAGAAAAAAAATTTAAAAGCCTAAAAAAAGGAGATAAATTATTCTTCAAAGGAAGCCTCTGCTTGGACTCTGATTCATGCTGATATAAGAAACACTTTACTGTCAAATGAAAACACTACTACAGTATGATTACACATTCAACATTTCATTTTTCACAAAATATATTTGCTTTAAATATACTTTTTCTGGAAACTGAACGCTATTTCTTAAACAGCTTTATTGAGCTATAATTCACATACCACACAATTAACCCATTGAAAGTGAATACTTCAAAGGTTTTTGTATATTCACAGATATGTGCAAGTAGCAACATAATCAATTTTAGAAAATTTTCATCACCACAAAAAGAAAGCTCTTACTCTTTAGCTATGACTTCCCTACTCTCCGCCCCACCCCAGCAGCAACTACTAATCTACCTTCTGTCTGTGTAGATTTTACTGTTACGGACTTTCATAAAAATGGAATCATAATATGTGGACTTTTGTGATTGGCTTTTTTCACTTAGTATAATGTTTTCAAGGTTCATCTAATTCGTAGCATGTATCAAACGTAGTAACAATCATAAAGATGGTGCAGGACTGGACAATGTTTTGCTCTGTCATATATAAGGTCGCTATGAGTCAGAGCCTACTCTACAGCAATTAACAACAACACCAACGCTTCCTTCCTTTTTATGGCCAAATAATATTCTTTTGTATGGATGTACCATATTTGCTTATCCATTAAATGTACTTTAAAAAAAAACAATACCGAGACATTTTCTTGAGTCTTTCAAAGGCCTATCATTGTTCAAATATCAGACCTTCTATAGACCAGTGCTGTCTTTGTTATCTTGTGCCACTATAACAGAAATAACACAAGTGAATGGCTTTAATAAAGAGAAGTGTATTCTCTCACAGTTTAGAAGGCTGAAAGTCAGAATTCAGGGTGCCAGCTCCAGGTGAAGTCTTTCTCTCTGAGTCGGCTCTGGGGGAAGGTCCTTGTCATCAATCTACCCCAGCCTAGGAGCTTCTCCTCACAGGTACCTTGGGTCCAAAGGACACACTCTGTTCCTGGCGCTGCTTTCTTGGTAGTATGAGGCCCCCATGTCTCTCTGCTCACTTCTCTCTTTTATATCTCAAGAAACTGGCTTAAAATACAATCTAATCTTGTAGTTTGAGTCCTGGCTCATTAATGTAACTGCCTTTGACCCCATCTCATTAACATCATAGAGGTAGGATTTACAATATATAGGAAAATCACATCAGTTGACAAAATGGTGGACAACACACAGTACCGGGAATCATGGCCTAGCCAAACTGATGCACATTACTGGGGGACACAGTTTAATCCATAACAAGTGCCTTTTAAATGCTACTGTGCATATGAAACCACTGTGGATATTGCTAAAAGGTAGATTCAGATTTAGTAGGTCTGGTATGGGACCTTATAATTGCCTTTCTAATAAGCTCTCAGATGATGTTGATGCTGCTGGCCCACAGATCACATACTGAATAACGAGCATGAAGACTACATGCATGTGGTTTCATAACATGAAACATGTGAAATAACTTCAAAAACTGTAAAATCATTCAACAAACACAGGCTATTTAAGTGTTAAAATTTTATAGGAAGTAATTTGCAGAGATGGAGTTCTGGTGGTACAGTAGTTAATCACACGACTGCTAACCAAAAGGTCTGTGATTTGACAGTTGGCTTTGGGAAAGATTTACAGCCTTGGAAACCCTATGGGGCAGTTCTATTCTGTCCTATAGGGTCACTTTGAGTTGGAATTGACTTGACAGCAATGGCTTTGTTTTTTGTTTAATTTGCATAGACAATGTATATAACTAATTATCTCGATGTTATTAGGTGCCGTTTAGTCAGTTCCGACTCATAGCGACTCCATGTACAACAGAACGAAACACGGCCTGACCCTGTACCATCCTCACAACTGTTGCTATGTTTGAGACCATTGTTGTAACCACTGTGTCAACTTATCTTTTTGAGGTTCTCTTCTTTTTTGCTGACCCTTTACTTTACCTAGCATGATGTCTTTCTCAGGGGCTGGTCTCTCTTGCTAACATGTCCAAAGTACATAAGATAAAGTCTTGCCATCCTTACTTCTAAGGAGCATTCCTGCTGTACTTCTTCCAAGACAGGTCTGTTCATTCTTCTGGCAGTCCATGGTATATTCAATATTCTTTGCCAACAACATAATCCAAAGGCATAAATTATTCTTTGGGCTTCCTTATTTATTGTCCAACATTCACATGCATATGAGGTGACTGAAAACACCATGGCTTGGGTCAGGCGCACCTTAGTCCTTAAAGTAACATTTTTCTTTAACACTTTAAAGTGATCTTTTGCAGTAGATTTTCCTAATGCAAAGTGTCCTTTGATTTCTAGACTGATGCTTCCATGGGCATTGATTGTGGATCCAAGTAAAATGAAGTCCTTGACAACTTCAATCTTTTCTCTATTTATCATGACGTAGCTTATTAGTCTAGATGTATTTTTGTTTTCTTTATGTTGAGGTGTAATCCATACTGAAGGCTGTAGTCTTTGATCTTCATCAGTAAAAGCTTCAAGTCCTCTTCACTTTCAGCAAGCAAAGTTGTGTCGTCCTCATAATGCAGGTTGTTAATGAGTCTTCCTCCAATCCTGATGCTCTGTTCTTTTTCATATAGTCCACCTTCTCGGATTATTTGCTCATCATACAGACTGAATAAGTACGGTGAAAAGATACAACACTGACATACGCCTTTCCTAACTTTATACCACACAGTATCTCCTTGTTCTGTTCGAACAACTGCCTCTCAGTCTATGTACAGGTTTCTCATGAGCACAATTATGTGTTCTGGAATTTCCCATTCTTTGCAATGGTATCCATAATTTGTTATGATCCACACAGTCGAATGCTTTTACGTAGTCAATAAAACACGGGTAAACATGTTTCTGGTATTCTCTGCTTTGAGCCAGGATCCATTTGACATCAGCAACGATATCCCTACTTCCACGTCCTCTTCTGAATCCGGCTTGAATTTCTGGCAGTTCCCTGTCAATGTACTGCTGCAGCCACTATTGAATGATCTTCAGCAACATTTTATTTGCGTGTCATATTAATGATATTTTTTGGTAATGTCTGCATTTGCTTGGATCACCTTTCTTCAGAATAGGCATAAATATGGATCTCTTCCAGTTGGTTGGCCAGGTAAACGTCTTCCAAATTTCTTGGTATAGACAAGTAAGCACTTCTAGCGCTGCATCCGTTTGTTGAAACATCTCAATTGGTATTCCGTCAATTCCCGGAGTCTTGTTTTTTGCCAATGCCTTCAGTGCAGCTTGGACTTCTTCCTTCAGTATCATTGGTTCTTGATCATACATGACCACCTGAAATGACTGAACGTCAATCAATTCTTTTTGGTACAGTGACTCTGTGTATTCCTTCCATCTTCTTTTGATGCTTCCTGTGTCGTTCAGTATTTTGCCCATAGAATCCTTCACTATTGCAGCTCTGGGCTTTAAGTTTTCTTCACTTCTTTCAGCTTGAGAAATGCCAAGCGTGTTCTTCCCTTTTGGTTTTCTAACTCCAGGTCTTTGCACGTTTCATTATAATACTTTACTTTGTCTTTTGGAGCCACCCTTTGAAAACTTCTGTTCAGCTCATTTACTTCATTTCTTCTGTTAGCTTTAGCTACTCTACCTCCAAGAGCAAGTTTCAGTTTCTTCAGATGTTCATTTTGATCTTTTCTTTCTTTCCCATCTTTTTAATGGCCTCTTGCTTTCTTTTTGTATGATGTCGTTGATGTTATTCCACAACTTGTCTGGTCTTTGGTTATTACTGTTCAATGCATCAAGTCTATTCTTGAAATGGTCTCTAAATTCAGGTGGGATATATTTGAGGTCATACTTTGGGTATGGTACCTGTTGCTGTCAAGTCAATTCCCACTCATAGTGACCCTATATGAGAGAGTAGAACTGCCCCAGATGGTTTTCAAGAAGTGGCTGGTGGATTTCAACTGCCAACCTTTTGGTTAGTGGCCAAGCTCTTAACCACCGTGCCACCAGGTCTCCTTGGGTATGGTAGATGGATAAATATCTTTATCTTTTTGTCATATACTATTGATCCATTCTTCTAGGAACTATATAGTGGTCCATTCACTGATCTTTCAGTCTTTCTCTTAAGTTGGTTGCAGAACTGAAATCATAAACTTATTTGGATCCCACCACCATCTTGGTCCTTTCCAACTAATTTTCCCCTTGCCCTTGTTACATTAAGTGTGCTCCATGGACTAGCAGTATAGGTACCATATGGGAGCTTGTTAGAATGCTGGGCCTCACCCAGACCTACTAATTTAGAGTTAGTATTTTAAGAAAATTCTCAGGTGATTTGTGTCTGCATAAAAGTTTGAGAATCACTGATATGAATTATAACACATCTGATTATAAACTGTAAATCTCTATTTTTACCTAGAATTAGGAACATGCTTAAAATTTTTGGAAACTTTCAAGATAGACAGCTATTTAAATTTCAGCCCTTCTGCTTCTGAGATAATGCTCTTGAACAGGTAAGTTAACAACACTTCATTTGCCTCATCTCGAAATGACAAAAACAATATCTCCTTCACATGCTGTTGCAATAAAGGAGTGTTATAAAAATACAAAGTACTTACACAGTGCCTGGCATATAATAAATGATCAATTGTTGGTAGCAATTATTATTACAGATAAGGTAATTAGTGGAACGAGAAGTTGTGGTTGCCTGAGATTACAAAGAAGTTAGTCCTAGATCTGTGTATCAATTCTAACCTGGTAACCAGTGTAATACATTCTAACACCATGATACTTTATCATGATATAGCAATTCTTAGCAGTTCAACTAATTTTTTATTTGCAAGAATTCTTAGTTTTCCCCTGGCATCATGCTCAGCAAGTAATTTTTCCTTTATTATTTTCTTTGAGAAACACTTTTAGGTAATGGGGGAAAATGATCCCTCTCTTACAATGTATCAAAGCAATATAAAAGACTGTTTAAAGTATATTTTTTGCAAAACATATTAAATGGGTCATTATTTACATGAGATTTTTAGAAGTCTTTATGTTCTATTGTGAAAATTTAAATCTGACATTGGATAGGTAAATTATGTTTAGGCAGTTTTCAAAAACTGGATTTTGGATTCAATAGACCATAGCATCTCTTTGATGTGCTATTTTGTAATTCATCCAATTATTTTGCAGCATACACATAGCTATCGTGATGCTAATGGATATTCATATTTAAATTATGAACTGAAGTTACCTTACACCTATATAAGCCAATTTTTCATATCAAAGGAACTTGGAACTGAAAGTGCTATAGAGCGGAACACAGTATTGAAACACATTTTTACGGTGTTGTGATTTTCAGATTATCTCTGTAGGTTTTAAACATATCTACTGTGTCAGTTATCAGTTTATTGTCTCTCAGCTCCAAATGCTTCCTTTAGTAAGATGTTGCTGTTGCTAGGTGCAGTTGAGTCCATTTCGACTCCTAGTGTCCCCGTGCGTGACAGAATAGAACTGCCCCATAGGGTTTTCTTGGCTGCAGTCTTTACTGAAGCAGATTGGCAGGTCTTTCTCCCACAGAACTGTTGGGAGAGTTCAAACCGCTGACCTTTAGGTTAGCAGCCCAGCACTTAACCGTTTGTGCCACCAGGCCTCCTTCTCAATAAGACTGAACCGTGAAAAAAGAATTTCTGTTCTTTAAAGTCACCCACTTGTGGTATTTCTGTTATAGCAACAGCAAATCACCAAGACAATTAGAATATGGACAATTAGAATAGAGTGTGAAAAATATAATGATTGAAATATACACAGGGTGTTAGGGAAATAAATCACAGGGTCCTGTGTACAGACTGAACAACAGAGTGGTACAGAAAAGTTAGTAAATGTATCTGAGTTGAATCCTGGAAACTTGGTAGGTATTTAATTAAATGGAAAAAAGAGCTTTCTTAGTAATCTGAGACACATGTGCAAAGGCAAACGGACAGAAGAAATCATGACACTTTGTTGATATAAGAAGCATTTCAGCAAAGCCAGAGCACTTAGTGCTTTATTTTTAGCTACATCAGCAATTAGATTTCCAAGTAATTCAGGTGACAGCAGAAAAGAACATGAACTAAGGCAGTGGCAGTGATGCTGCAGAAGAGAGAACAGGTGAAAGAGATACTAGAAAGGTACCATCAGCTGATCTTGACATGGCCAGGGTAGGAAAGAAAAGAAAATTTATTGTAATCTTTGGCAACTGTGTTGCTAAACAGAGAGAATAGTAGTTAATAGTAAAAGGAAATAAGATGATAAACTCTCCTTGGGACATGTTCAGTTTGGAATACGCATTGGATAACTGATACAACTTTGCTTGCTGAAAGTGAAGAGGACTTGAAGCACTTACTGATGAAGATCAAAGGCTACAGCCTTCAGTATGGATTACACCTCAATGTAAAGAAAACAAAAATCCTCACAACTGGGCCAATAAGCAACATCATGATAAATGGAGAAAACACTGAAGTTGTCAAAGATTTCATTTTACTTGGATCCACAATCAATGCCCATGAAGGTAGCAGTCAAAAAATCAAACACGGAGGCAGGGCCAAGATGGCAGAGCAGTCAGACACTTCCAGTGGACTATCTTACAACGAAGACACGAAAAAACAAGTGAATTGATTATACATGGCAACCTGGGAGCCCTGAACATCAAAGGCAGTTAAGGAACCAGACTGAGTGGCAGGGGGATAGAGAGAAGGTTCGGAAGCAGCGAGGAGTTGCCAGACCTGACCCAGTGAGAACCTGAGCCCTTCAGGCCTGATCAGCTAGGGGTTTAGTGGTAAGACAGGCAAGGGGCAGTGCTTGGCAGGCACATTTTCCACACTGGGAAGAGACCCAGTGCCAGTAAGTCTACACGACCACCCAGAACCAATGAGAAGCAGCCTTGGATAGGCGAAAGATAAGTAACTGCGTATGGCCTACCACGCAGATCAAAAAGACCCCCCTTAGGGAAAAACCTCTCTCCCATTTACCTCCCCACTCCCTGCTCTGCACTGGGTCCCAGACGGGCTTCAGCAATTGCCAAGTCCCCTGGGCTGAAAGTAGGATCTGTCACACCCCCGGAGCCATTCTCCCTGCCTTGGAGAGTGAACAAATTAACAAACAGAGCAAAAAATAAACTGCCGGCTGCCCTAAGCCAGGAATCCAGGGTAGGCACAGCTCCTTTGCCTAGGCACAGGTGTACGGGATCAACAGACTTTGAGTGCATAGACTTGTGTCAGCCCATCTCAACAGCGTAGGCCCTCATTACGGCAGTACAACAGGGTATATACTGGAACTCTAACTTCAGCTGTTTCAGCTGTGAAGTGGCAGGTTCTTGACATTTGACACTGCTCTGCCCATTAAGCATGGTCTTCACCTATCCATATCAGGGGCCTGAGGACTGGTGGCTCCACCCATGCCATCTAGTTACCTGTGATAGGCGCCCATGAATAAGAGTTACCACCCCAGTCCTTACAACTAACAGCATTAGGTGCTCATAGTCCAGCTGCAAAATCCACCCACCTACGCGCTCTAGGGAACAGGGACACACCTTCCTCCTGGACACTTGGGGGTGGCCGTCAGCCCCCTGCCTTGCCCAGAGTGTGTCCCCCTGCTGTAGCCAGATGCCTGTGCCTACACCAATCACCCATGCCTGTCTAGGACTGTAAGTGAGAGCTTACACCACACACTTGGTGGCTATCTACCTGGACACCTGAGCTGAATCCATACAGGAAGAGTGGGCAGACTCCTGAGCTCATATACCTAGTAAGAGATCTAACCACCTGGTGACAGGACAATGGAGCTTCAAAGGTGACAATAATCAAACTAGCTCATATGAGCAGCCTATTTGGGCATATTGAAACAAAACAAGAACACACAGTAGGACACAGTAAGCAAACATAAAATAAATAAATATAACTTACTGATGGCTCAGAGACAACAGTCAATGTCAAATCACATAAAAAGGCAATCCATGATGGCTTCAGCAAGCTCCCAAAATAAACAATCTAGAAATTTTGCAGAGGAGGAAAATTTCTTGGAATTACCAGAGGCCAAATACAAAAGATTAATATACAGAACTCTTCAAGAAATTAGGAACGAAATTAAGCAAAACACAGAACACACAATAGAGAATATTAAAGATATTAGAGAATAGCATAATGAAAAATTTAACAGGCTGCAAGAATGCATACAGAGACATCAATCAGAAATCCAGAAGATTAACAATAAAATTTCTGAATTAGACAACTCAATAGAAAGTCATAGGAGCAGAATTGAGGCAATGGAAGTCAGAATTAGTGAGACTGAAGATAAAGCACTTGACACCCAATTATTTGAGGAAAAATCAGACAAAAGGATTTTAAAAAATGAGGAATCCCTAAGAGTTATGTGGGACTCTATCAAGAGGAATAACCTACAAGTGACTGGAGTACCAGAACAGGGGGGGATAACAGAAAATACAGAGAGAATTGTTGAAGACTTGTTGGCAGAAAACTTCCCTGATATTATGAAAGATGACAAGATATCTATACAAGATGCTCATCGAACCCCACATAAGGTAGATCCCAAAAGAAAGTCACCAAGACATATTATAATCAAACTTGCCAAAACCAAAGATAAAGAGAGAGTTTTAAGAGTGGCT
>NW_004443961.1:9067699-9106490 GCF_000243295.1 Trichechus manatus latirostris
GGCATTTATACAAAGCCAACAGCTAACATCATCCTAAATGGAGAGACTTTGAAAGCATTCCCCTTGAGAACAGGAACCAGACAAGGATGCCCTTTATCACCTTTCTTACTCAACATTGTGCTGGAGGTACTAGCCAGAGCAATTAGGCTAGAAAACGAAATAAAGCACATCCAGACTGGTAGGGAAAAAGTCAAAATATCTCTATTTGCAGACGATATGATCTTATACACAGAAAACCCCGAACAATTCATAAGAAAACTATTGGAACTAACAGAAGATTTCAGCAAAGTTTCAGGATACAAGATAAACATAAAAAATCAGTTGGATTCCTTTACACCAACAAAGGGAACCTTGAAGAGGAAATCACCAAATCAATACCATGTACAGTAGCCCCCGAGAAAATAAAATACTTATGAATAAATATAACCAGATATGTACAAGAACCTATACGATGAAAACTACAAGACACTACTGCAAGAAACCAAAAGAGACCTGCATAAGTGAAAAAACATACCTTCCTCATGGTTAGGTAGACTCAACATTGTGAAAATGTCTATTCTACCCAAAGCGATGTACACATAAAATGCAATCCCAGTCCAAATTCCACTGGCATTTTTTAATGAGGTGGAGAAAAAATCACCTACTTCTTATGAAAAGGGAAGAGGCCCCGAATAACTAAGGCATTACTCAAGAAGAAGAACAAGGTGGGAGGCCTCACACTACCTGATTTTAGAACATATTATACCACCACAGTGGTCAAAACAGCCTGGTACTGGTACAACAAAAGATATATAGACCAATGGGACAGAATTGAGAATCCAGACATAAATTCATCCACCTATGAGCAGCTGATATTTGACAAAGGCCCAAAGTCTGTTAATTGGGGAAAAGACGGTCTCTTTAACAAATGGTGCTGGCATAACTGGATATCCATCTGCAAAAAACTGAAACAAGACCCATACCTCACATCACGCACAAAAACTAACTCAAAATGGATCAAAGACTTAAATATAAAATCAAAAACAATAAAGATCCTGAAAGAAAAAATAGGGACAACGCTAGAAGCCCTAATACATGGCATAACACAATACAAACCGTAAGTAACAATGCACAAGCACCAGAAGAGAGACTAGATAACTGGGAGCTCCTATAAATCAAACACTTATGCTCATCAGAAGACTTCACCAAAGGAGTAAAAAGACAATCTACAGACTGGGAAAAAATTTTTGACTATGAAAATCTTATCAGCATCTAATCTCTAAAATCTACAAGATACTGCAAAACCTCAACAACCAAAAGACAAATAACCCAATTTAAAAATGGCAAAGGATATGAACAGGCACTTCACCAAAGAAGATATTCAGGAGGCTAACAGACACATGAAGAAATGCTCACGATCATTAGCCATTACAGAAATGCAGATCAAAACTACAATGAGATATCATCTCACCCCAACAAGGCTAGCATTAATCCAAAAAACACAAAACAATAAATGCTGGAGAGGTTGTGGAGAGAATGGAACACTTATACACTGTTGGTAGGAATGTAAAATGGTACAACCACTGTGGATATCGATTTGGTGCTTCCTTAAAAAGCTAGATATAGAAGTACTATATTCCAAGTAGCTATATAGCTATACTGCTCCTTGGAATATATCCATGTTCATTGCAGCACTGTTAACAATAGCAAAAAGACAGAAACAACCTTGGTGCCCATTAACGGACGAATGGATAAACAAATTATGGTATATCCACACAATGGAATACTACACAACAATAAAGAACAACAATGAATCCATGAAACATAACATGGAGGAAGCTGGAGGTCATTATGCATCAATTGGTTCCAACCACCTGGAGTAAAGGAGAATGAAGAATACCAAAGACACAAGGAAAGTAGCAGCCCAAGAGACAGAAAGGGCCACATAAACCAGAGACTTCATCAGCCTAAGACCAGAAGAACTAGATGGTGCCCAGCTACCACTAATGACCACCCTGACAGGGAACACAACAGAGAGTCCCAGATGGAGTAGGAGAAAGTTGGGGTGCAGAACTCAAATTCTAGTAAGAAGACCAGACTTAATGGTCTGAGACTGGAGGAACCCCATAAAGCATGGCCCCTGGATTCTCTATCAGCCCAAAACTAAAAGTTTCCGAGGACAACTCTTCAGACAGGGATTGGACTGGACTGTGGGACATAAAGTGATACTCAAGAGGAGTGTGCCTCTTAGCTCAAGTAGTTACAAGAGACTAAACGGGCATCTTGTGTCTGGAGGTGAGATGGGAAGGCAGAGTTAGGAGCTGGTTGAATGGATATGGGGAATCGGGTGGAAAAGAGGAGTGTGCTGTCACAGTATGGGGACAGCAATTAGGGTTACATAACAATATATGTATAAATGTTTGTATGGGAGAAAATAAAAATAAAAAAATACTCCCACAAAATACATTTTACCTGTGGATGTATTTAATTAATACTAATGGTATCTTTAAAAGACAATAAAATCTTGTGAAAAACTAAAAAAAAAAAAAAAAAAATCAAACAACACATTGCATTGGGCAAATCTGCTGCAAAAGACTTCTTTAAAGTGTTAGAAAGCAATGATGTCATTTTAAGGACTAAGGTACACCTGACCCAAGCCATTGTGTTTTCAATCACCTCATATGCATGTGAAAGCCGGGCAATGAATAAAGAAGACCAAAGAACAATTGATGCGTTTGAATTATGGTGCTGATGAAGAATATTGAATATACCGTGCACTGCCAATAGAGCAAACACATCTTTCTTGGAAGAAGTACAGCCAGAATGCTCGTCAGAAGCAAGGATGGTAAGAGTACATCTCACATACTTCAGACATGTTATCAGGAGGGATCATTCCCTGGAGGAGGACATCATGCTTGTTAAAGTAGATGGTCAGCGAAAAAGAGGAAGATCCTTGAGGAAGATCCTTAAGGAGATGGATCGACACAGTGTCTGCAACAATGGGCTCAAGCATAACAATGATCATGAGGATGGCCAAGGACCAGGCAGTGTTTAGTTCTGCTGTACACAGGGTGGCTATGAGTTGGAACCGACTCAATGGCACCTAACAACAACAACAACGACACTGGATAATCAAATGGAAATACTAAGTAGGTATTGAATATATATTTCTGAAACTCAGGGAAGAATGTTAGGTGGGAGATAAAGATTTGGAAGTCATTGCTTTTCAGGGGATACTTGAAGGCGTTGAATATAAAGGAGATCGCACAAGGAGAGTGTGTAGAAAAAGAAATGAACAGGATTGGGACACATCCCTGAGAAACACTGTCTTTTAAGGCCTAGACATACAAAAATGAACTTCTAAAGAAACTGAAAATAAATGCCCAGAGAGTTAAAAAAAAACAAAAAAAGGGGTGGGGGGAGATTCGGGTGTCATATTCTGGAAGCAAAGGACATGACTGACTTATAACTGAAATGCTACTGAGAAAACTAGAAAGAGAATGAAAACTGTGTGCTTTTGTGTTAGCAATGTACAGGTCATTGGTTAGAATAGTAGAATGGTGGAGGAAATTTTCAGATTACAGAGAGGTGAATGCACAAAAAGTAAGGAAGTATAAACTTTGAGCAAAACTACTCTTTCAAAATGCTTGACTAGGAAACGAAACCAAGAGATGTGGATGCAGCTATAAAGATATGTAGGGGCAAGGAGGTATTTTTGGTTGTTTAAGATGAGAGAGACTTGAAAATGTTGAAATGCAGTTGGGACATTCTGAAACCTACAAGTTTAAGATACAGGAGAAAGGGGAGGAATGATAGAACAAAATCTTCAGTCTGTATACAGGAAGTACAGAAAGGAGATATCAATCACTATATAATGTGGATGAACTAAAAGATTCTCAGTCTTGGAGTTTTGTTTTTTTTTTTTTAATCAACTTTGCAGTCAATGATTCTGACACTGATTCAACCTGGATCACGGAAACAAACAAGAACAGGAACAACATACACCCATACCCGCTGCCGTCGAGTCGATTCCGACTCGTAGTGACCCTATAGGACAAAGTAGAACTGCCCCATAGGGTTTCATTGTGTCACCGGGGCTCTCTCTCTATATATATATATACATGTTCTGAGTAGTCATGATGACCGCATGTGTCAGAGTAAGAACTGTGCTCCATACGGTTTTCCATGATTGATTTTTTGGAAGTAGATCACCAGAACTTTCTTCTGAGGCACCTCTACCTCTGGGGGGACTCCGTCGACCAAATTTTTGGTTGGCAGCCAAGCACATTAACCATTTGCACCACCCAGGGGCTATATATATATTTATATATATATATATTTGTGTATATATATATGTGTGTGTGTGTATATATATATATACATACATTTGTCATGAAGTGGAATCAACTCAACACAACTGTTTTTTTGGAGGTATATATATATTATTAACTCAACAGCACTTGTTTTTTGCAACCTTAATTGCAAAGAAAGGCGTACATTTCTCAGGGCATAAAAGATTACAGATACCTATATTCAATTAGATTGAAAGGTCCCTGAAGGCAGTAACTATGTCATATCACTCTTTTATCTATCAACTAACCTTCTGCTCCATGCTGGGCAGGTACTTTGGATAATCTGATAACATATTCATTCTTAGCTTGTATATCAGGAGGTTTGGCTTCCAGGACATCCTTTATAGTAAAACTGTACCTTTCTGAACTGATTTCTTCCAATTGTAAACCAAAGTAAAATATTAAACTCTCTCTCACTGCATAGTATTCCAAGGGTCACTATATTTATCACTGTCTTTTTACAGTTTCATTCTCTTTCAATCAACTCCTTCCTGACCCCTGTAGTTTTCAAATTTGACCTTCCAACGTAATTTGAATGCTATGATCTAGGTCCACACTTGGACCGCTCTTTTTTACTATTTTGACAAAATTAAAATAAGTTCTGGCTTTGAAAATAAAACATAATATATGTTAGCTCTTCGCTTCCTTCTAATTTTTAGTGCTTTATCGTTAGCTACATCAGCTGTTAGCTTTGCCAAGTAAGGTTGCTAGCTCTTCTAAATGTAAATTAAAAGAGAAAAGGAAAAAAAAAAAAAAAGACAGCAAGGCATTGGCAGGCAGCATAATGATATTATGGTACGTGACCATCAAGGTAATATTCTTTATTGCAAGTCCGAGTCCCCAGAGATGGAGAGGCATCTTCTTATCAGTGTTAAACTTAAGAACCAGTTCCCCTTGTGTTGGTATCTGTGAAGGGCAGGTGTTGGAATAGAGAAGGTGATAAAGGAAACTCTCACTAAACCAGTAATCAGTGCTCTTCATTAGCAATCACAGAGAGTGTTTTCATACCAGCGAGATTACTCACTGTGCAGGCTGTGAGAATACTGAGGACAAGGTACATCATATTCATTTCTTCTCGTTGTAGCACTTTTGGCAACCAGAGAGAATCTGCAGTGCCCTCTTCATTCACAAAGGACAATATGACTATATATTATCGAGGAGTGGATATTAGAAGAACACCTCATCTATTTTTAGAGTTTTATTTCATGTTCATAAAAACATTCCCATTTTTCTCTTCTTACGAGTGCCGCTTGAACTGAAACTGCCTGTGACTTTCCACATCCCTCATCCTATTTCATTACAGAAACACTCACAAAGGCACAGTTTTCTCCTATCAATAAATATGTTTGATGTTCCATAGAAGTTCTATGCAATACATGCAGAACAATGGAGTCAGACTCAGGGATAAATTATTATCAAAACAACTTTAAGCAATGAGCCTGGCCCTGGAAGCTCTCCTGCGGATGGAATAAGGATGCCCAGTGAGAAAGCAGGCTGGACATAAAGCCTCTGAGTAATAATCACAAATCCCACACAAGCATTACCCTTTCTTAAGACATTTTTAAACTCCTTGAAAAAGAAGACTATAAGGTGCAATATGCTTTTCGAAGCATTTTTTAAAAACGCATTTAAAGTTTGAAGAGGAACACACCTGAGCTGGGTGCCGTTTGTCCTGCAGCAGACTCTACTAGCAGCTCCTTATAGATCGTCATGGCGTGATGGAAACCCAGCTGCCCCTGGTTCGCTGCACAGGGCTTTCACGTGTATTTTATTTTGATTTGTTTTCTTTCTACTTCTAAAGCCTTTTAGAATCTGCTATCCCTAAAAGTGTCTCAAAACACTGAGTCTACATGGAAAGCAACAGGAACAAAGAATAATTTAATGCAAATTTTTTATATGATAGCAGGCAAAAGGGGACTGATGTTTTTCAAATTAGGCTGTTAACATCTGCTATATTCAACTTTGATTCTACCTGTTCAGCACTCATTAAATACAAAATCCAGGGGGCCGACTTCCAAGACAAATAGGCTTATTTTCTGCTTTTCATACTTTCTCAAGAAAGATACATGTACCATAAAATCAAGAAGTCATTTCAGAACTAGACTCTGTGTGGAAAATGTCATGTTGGGTATACCTCCACCAGTACAGTCTAGACGAGCCTTTGATTAATATACAGAAGATTAAAGCTTCCTTCTCATTGTTTTATATCATTTACATACAGCACAAATGAAACACTGCTACATCTGAAAGAAAAAAAAAGTACTAAAATATTTGTAAACAAAGATTCTCAGTAATTCATCACTAAATTTCTGATATGCTACATTTTTCATGAAGCTTAGTATGAGTTCAACGAGTATTAATGAGACCAACTGTCATGTAGAATAAAGTTTGGGGATTTCTGGGTTCCGAGAAGAAGTTCATATTGTCAGTTCTGAACACTGGTAAAATATACTTACAGTGCCTTAACAACAAGGACAGAGTGAGGCAATTTTTAAGAATTGCCGCTAGAACATCATGCGTTTTACCTACTTGGTAAAAAGATAAGCTCTACTCAGGGATCGCAGCACAGTGTTTTTTGTGATTTCTAGCAGGTCCACCCATTATTTAAGAGTTATCAAAAGTCCTGGTACAGTGCCCCAGGCCCTGCGGAGTTCACGCCAGAGTTAGGAAGCATATACCTCTTTCTACAAAGAATTAGAAAGAGACGTCCAATTTGTTATCCTATAGGGAGGGGAGGTGAATGAAACATCTAGTCAATTGTACTGAATGGCAGTGCAGAGACCTAGTCATCTTAAAAAGAGGGAGAGATTTGAAGATATGATCAGTTGCATATATGTTGCCTTTCACAATTTATAAACTTACTTTCACATAACTCATTTAATATAAAAAGGATACAAAGAGGCAAGGCATTATTTTTGTATTTTTGATTGTTCTCATCTCTATTGTGTTAATCCAGAAGAAGATGCTTATAAGAACTAGGTGGTTCTTTCCATGTTACACAAGGAGAGTATTTCAGAACTAGGAGTTAGTTACTTCTCTATGTACTTACTGCTTTAATAAAGACCAAAAAAACTAAACCCATTGCCATTGAGCCAATTCCGACTCATAGCAACCTTATAGGACAGAGTAAAACTGCCCCATGGGGTTTCCAAGGAGCAGCTTGTGTATTCAAACTGCTGACCTTTTGGTTAGCAACTAAACGTTTAACTACTGTGCCACCAGGGCTCTGACACTGCTTTAAAAACACCTAAATATTGTCTTGAAATGATGTTTTCACTTTTTCCAATCCCCTCATTGAAAACCCTACAGAACAGTTCTATTCTGATACATATGGGGTTGCCATGAGTTGGAATCAACTCATGGTCTGCTTTGATCGCAAGACTTAATGTTCTTTAGAAGCATAAATATATATAAAGCATCTCTCTCTGTCCTCCTCCCCCATCACCCCCCTCCAGTATCTGCTATGAGGTCCAGTGCATGAGAGCACTTATTGACAGCTGAGACAATGAATCACTAAGTGAATGAATACCTCACATCGCCCCCTTTCTATTAGCAAGTTTGATTATCCATTCAATTAATTTATTAATGAATATCCAGCACTGTGCCATACTGCAGGACATGAAGGATATAACAATAAATTACGAGGTTTTTCCACAGTGGTCCAAAACCCACCTGCTGCCATCAGAATGCTGGTTAAAAATTCAAATTCCTGGGCCCCATCCCAGATTTACCGAATTAGAATCTCATGCATACTTAAATCTGAGAAGTATTGCTCAATAAGCTGACAGTCTTTTTTTTTATGAAAACAAGACATTGGATTAAAAAAGAGAGAGACGGTCATATTAAAGAAGCAGTGCTTCTTACAGCCATTCTACAATATTTTTCCCTGTGCAATCTCTCTGTATTATACCTGTTGCTGTCGAGTCAATTCCTACTCACAGGGATCCTAGGTGTTACAGAGTAGAATTGCACTGTAGGGTTTTCTTAGGTGTAATCTTTATGGAAGCAGATCATTAGGCTTTTCTTCCACCGAGCTGCTGAATGTTTTCAAACTGTCAGCCTTTAGGTTAGTAATCAAGCACAAATCATTGGCTAAAACTGAAATTTCTGGAAAGTGGCAAGCAAGGAACAACATATAAGAGAAACTTTACACTTTGGAAAATGGTAAGCTAGTTTTGTGGGTATGGCACTTCTAAAAGAACAGCATCTTTGGGAATGTGTCCTCATGAAAGGCATTGATCACTGCTGCAGATGAGACATGTGGTCATAAATCAGGTAGCAATTTGTGTCCTTACAAAAGTATGACTACATAGAAAATGAAAATACTTATTCCAAGTGTGTATAAAGCAAGCCTTCATTCATTAAATTATCGACTGCCATTACATTGGGCAAGTCTGCTACAAAGACCTCTTTAAGGTGTTTAAAAGCAAAGATGTCACTTTTAGGACTAAGGTGCGCCTGACCCAAGCCATGGTGTTTTCAATCACTTCATATGCATGCAAAAGCTGGACAAGGAGTAAGGAAGATCAAAGAAGAATTGATGCCTTTGAATTATGGTGTTGGCGAAGAATATTGAATATACCATGGACTGCCAGAAGAATAAACATATCCGTCTTGGAAGAAGTACAGCCAGAATGTTCCTTAGAAGCAAGGATGGCAAGACTTCGTCTCACATATTTTGGACATGTTATCAGGAGGTATCAGTCCCTGGAAAAGGACATCATACTTGGTAAAGTTGAGGGTCATCGAAAAAGAGAAGACCCTCAACAAGATGGATTGACACAGTGGCTGCAACAATGGGCTCAAGCATAACAACGATTGTGAGGATGGTGCAGGACTCGGCAGGGTTTTGTTCTGTTGTACCTAGAATCACTGTGAGTTAGCACCTTCTCAATGGCACCTAACAACATCAACAAAAACTAGTGTTTTTAACTACTGAAACTATTTTGTAACTACCACAGCTCAATTTACTGATCTCAATAGCCAAAGTGAAAAAGCCCAGTTTTACTTACTTTTACAAACATATTTCAGTGGGATCTAGTCAGTACCAGCAAAGAGAATCAGACTTGAGGCTCTTTCAGCAATCTCACTTTTCAGAACTCTGGCCACTTTGCTTGAGGATCAGTTGTTAGAGATAAGCTTGGTAGATAAGCTTGGGAAAAAGTAGGGATTTTAGAATCAGATGAAGCTGGGATTTATCTCAGCTCTGCTGGCTACCAGAGATGTGGCCTGGAGTTATTTATGAAGTTTCCTTTTCTCTAAAATGTGGTTGACACTATATTAAAGAATTGTTACAAAGAAGAAATAGGAATACTTGCCTAAATGCTAATGATTAATAGAGACAAAATAACCACTATTGTTAAAAGATTCTTAAATTCATAGCGATGAGTTATAAGTCTAGAGAGGTAAAACAAATTATTTGAAGTTGCCTAGCTGCTAAGTAACACAAGCAGGGTTTGGCCTCCCTTTACCTGGCACTTATCCAGTATACTTTTCATTCTGCTACATTTTCTTGTAAGGTTGGAGCTGGGTCAGGGTGGACTTAAACACTATGGACAGGGCACATGAGGCTATGGAGCTGCATGGAAGTGGGACATGGGAGAAGAATCGCATCCTATAGTTCACTGACCTCAAGTAGAACCAGAGATGCCTACTGACCAGTGTCCAAGGCTTGGCTCATATGTAAGTTCCCAGATCTGTCACCTGAAGCATGACATCAGTGTGGCCAGAAGTGGCCCATGGCATCGCAGCACCAATGAGAGCTTCTACCAGTTTTTAACCTTAGGCAACTCAGCCCTCCTGGTAAGAACCCAACACCACAGCAGCTCTTCTGAATTCAAGTGAGTTCATTTCCTGGCCAAATTCTATTCCTGCCTCTTACTTTGAATCAGTAAGAAAAAAGAAAAACAAAATAAATTTCATAACATAAGGCTTCAGAGTCAGGAATAGCCGTGATTTTGTATGTTCACAGGAAGCCTTTTAGGGTTGTGTGAATGGTTTTGGCCACAGGAACTTGGAGAGACAAAGAACTTCCAAAGCCATTTTGGGAAGCTTCTTCACATGCAACTGCAGGGTAGGTTCTATTTGAAGGACCAACAGAGCAAAGAAGAGGAGTTAATTGTAGAGAGAACAGAACCACCTGTAACATGTCACTGGCTTATTCAGAGGGCCAGCATTCTGATGACTGTTGGTGGAGAGATTTTTCTCTAGAAAAGGGGTCAGCACATTTTGTTTTTGTTTTTCTGTAAAAGCTGAGATAGTAAATATTTTTGACTTTGCAGGTCATAGGTTTTTGTCACAACTATTCATTTCTGCCTTTGTAGCACAAAAGAAATGATAGACAATATGTAAACGAATTAGTACAGGTGTGTTCCAATAATACTTTGCAAAAACAGGCAGCAAACTGGATTAGGTCTATGAACCATAGTTTGCCAACGCCTGCTCTAGAATAAAGAAATTTCAAAGTGAGAAATCATTCATGATTTTTCTACTTTTCTCCCTACTTTTTATGCCAGTGTTCATACCTGCATTTTTCATGAAACAAAATCCCTACCATATAACTCAGAAAAAAACTGCATGCATTTGTGCAATGCCTGAAGTGTTGAGAGGGTGCTGGGTGCCGATACAATGGCTATTTTTACAACAAAGCTTGCAAAACAGACTAAAATTAAAGTTCTGTCTGATTTCACACCTCACTGTCCACTGTCTTCTCGGCATCTAGCCTAGTGCCTAGCAAGTCAGCACCTAGTCTAATGCATTATTAGCAATAAATTTCTAATAAGGGAAAACCATTCACATACTTACAAATCATATGTCAAAACTACTGGAAGAGAATTTATCTCAGATGACTCCAAATATTGAAACCTATATTTTCACTTGTAGCTGAATTTTTTGATTAAAAATGTAAACAAACAAAAAGAAGGAAAAAGAAAGAGAAAGAAGGATGGGAGGAAGGAAGAAAGGAAGGAGGGAGGGAAGGAGGAGGGAAGGAAGGAAGGAAGGAGGGAGGGAGGGAAGGAGGGAGGGAGGGAGAGAGGAGGGAAAGAAAGAAAGAAGGAAGGAAGAAAAAGAATGAAGGAGGTGATTTTTCTTAAAATTTTCACATGGAGTCATAGACGTTTAAAAGTATTTTATCAGAACCAAGTTTTATGATACTTAACTACCTTGCATACGCTATCTAATTTTAAACCAAAAATAGCTCTGTGAGGTAGAGACCACTTTTCCCATTGTAGAGATGAGAACAGATTTTTCTATCCAAGAAATCATAACTATATTGGTGTTGGGTGAAAGGAGACAGAGGAATCAATTGGAGAAACTAATAGGATGATGTAAAATTGTTAACATTAAGTATTAATTTAATATGAATTTCAGGATAATTTGGGACTACTACAAAAAAGACTTGGAGCTTTCCAGAATTGAAGGAAAATTCAATTGTTTTTTGCAGAAGCAACGGCAAAGCTTGTTGTAGATTCCTAGTCAATTCCTCTGCCTGATTTGTTTATATTCAATTTATTTTTCATTTATGTTAATAATTTATTATTTTGATGCCATGGTGAGAGAACCAGAGATAAATGAATCAATTTAATGGGGTTTCTTTCTAAAAGTAAGCACTATTTTGCAACAGTAGGATTTTCGCAGCTCATCCAGCTCTTCAGAGTAATTTCTGGTTTGAGGGCGAGGTAACTAACAAAAAAGTGAAGGAAAAAATCTATTTGAATGGTTAAAACTTAAATTGCTTTGTATACTTATTAGATAACGGTACCCATTGTACTTCTTCCAATAGAGACTAGAGGAGACCTTGGGAGAAAGAGAGTCTGCTAAGAAAGTTGAGAGGGAGAAAGGGGTATTTTGCGGGAGACAGAAACAACCTAAAATTTAAAAATTTTAAAGCATATAATAAAAATCAATAGCACATTGAATTTTCTCCAGGAAATTGGATACTTTTCAACAATTACTTCAAAAAATTACATATATATATATATATATATATATACACACACATATAATCATGTGTCACTTATAGTCCACAATAAGTTCTATGAAATAGGACATTATGTGATTTGGATGTTGTGTGAACATGCCTAAATCACAAACAATATCATTCACTAATTTTTCACCTTCGTGTTGTTTAATAGTCTTTTGCTTCACTTCCAAACTGATACTTCTCTTTTGCTTCTTGCTGCTGCTATGACTAACACTGGTTTTGCTGCGTTTGGGAACCATGATGCACTTCACAATAATATTTTCAAAATAAAATTAAACACAAAGATAACGATACAACAATCAAGAGATGCAGGATACTTGAGAATGGTTGCTGCTGCCTACAAGTAGAAGCATACACTGATACATGGTACACTGTTTATTTGTAAGTAGGGGAAGTTTACATTAAAACAAAGATAGAAAGCACAGTACAGTACATACATAAGCCAGGATCATAGGTGTTTATCATGACCATTAAAACATACGTATTACAGGTTATATATGTACTGTACCAATATACACTTGGCAGCACAATCACTTTGTATACAAGAGACATGAGATACACGTGTTGCGTGTGGGAAGCTGATGGGTTCACTATGTCCAGTGTGTTCACTACGTCCCGTTATCTGATCAGGATTTCTGACCTCTATTATAACCTTATGGGACCATGGATGTAGATGCGGTCAGACATTGCACAAATGGACATAATGTGGTGCATGACATATATATATAACTTAATAAGATAAAGTAGAAAGGGAACAATGAAATGCTAGAAGCACATATTATCCAAAGGGGAAAAAGCACAGATTCATATTTGCATCTAACATATGATTTCCCTGGCTACTTTCCTCTGTTACAATGTTTCTCTTTAGTTTGCCTAGTTAAATCTTGGTCAGCCCTCTTCATATCACTATCCAAATACAGACCTTTACTGAGACTATATTAGACCTTTGCTGAGACTGCATCTTCGGTTTTCCCCTTCGTGTATCCTCTCCCTGGTCTCCTCAGTCACCTCAAGGGTTTCATCTATGATCATGTGTGGTGACTCCTAAGTCTATCGTCAACCCTGACATCTGTTTCCCATTTTATTTTCACTTTTGCAAAAGCCAACTACATGCCATCAAGTTGGTTCCGACTCATAGTGACCCTACAGGACAGAGTAGAACTACCCCATAAGGTTTCCAAGGAATGGCTGGTGGATTTGGACTGTGGACCTTCTGGCAGGGTATGAAGTTTGTATACATTTTTTACAGAAATAAAATCATTGTATACATATAGTCCTGTGGATAGCCCTGGGTGGTGCAGTGGTTAAGAGCTCAGCTACTAACCAAAAGGTCTGCAGTTCGAATCCAAGCAGCTCCTTGGAAACCCAATGGGACAGTTCTACTCTATCCTATAGGGTTGCTATGTGTAGAAATTAACTTGACGGCAACTGGCTTGGTACTGTTTTTGGTTTTTTATATATATGTATAAGGATCCCTCTTGGTGCAACAGTTAAGCACTCGGCTGCTAATCTAAAAAGGTTGGTGGTTCAAACCCACCAACAGGCTCCACAGGAGAAAGACCTGGAGATATTCTCCTGTAAAGATTACCCGTTGCCGTTGAATCAATTCCAACTCATAGCGACCCTGTAGGACAGAATAGAACTACCCCATAGAGTTTTCAAGAAGCACCTGGTGGATTCGAACTGCCAACCTTTTGATTAGCAGCTGTAGCTAAGAAACCCTATGGTGCGGTTCTACTCTGTCTCATCGGGTTGTCATGAGTCGGAATCCACTTGACAGCACCTAACAACAGCATATATGTGTGTATTCACACATACACACACATATATAGAATATAAACATACATGTGTATCCATTAACCTTATTTAACAATATAGGACTGATGACGAACCACCTTAAATGTCACTTCCGTTACGTCTGGGTGGATTTCTTAATTCCTCTAATTGGAGGTATGAGTTTCTCTTTCAAAATACCAAAGGATACACTTTGAATCTCTTTATTACATTTGTAACAGGATGTTGATTGCAGTGTCTGTATGGGGGGAGGGGTTACACCATAGCTAAGGTCTGTAGCTAAGAAATAAAAAGCACAAAATAATTTTTACGTTCAAAGATTCATAGCCCTGCAGGACAGCCTTCTCCCCACAGAGCTTACTGAGAGCCGTCACATCAGAAAGCTTGTTCTAGCAAAAACTACCAGCAAACTCCCTGCCCCGTCTCTATGACGGTTTATCGAAGGTAGTATTAGAGAGAGGAATGGATTGCTCTCCCTCCCAAATTCAAAGTGTTTGGGGGCAGGCTTTGAGAGAAGCATTCAAAGCAGTTGGCAGAGTGGTGCTTCCGAAAAGGAGAAAATAACATTCTGCTTTTCAGTGGTTGTCTGAATAGGCAACCGTCTGGTCGCATTTTATCATATAGCAGAAGAGCCAGGAAATGAGAATGAGTGAGGCATGACAAAGTGAGATCTTTCAGTGAGAAAGTGGTGAAGGCTGCTGTCACCATTTAGGTTCCAGTTCCTGGGAAACAAGGAAGATTGGTCTAACGCCCTATGTGTGCACCTGAGTCTCAGAGTTACTCCAGAGGGAGGCTGGATTGGAGGCTGCAGTGTTTGGGGGACTGGCACAGTGAAGAGTACAGGAGACCCAAGCATGGGGAGGGATAGCACCAGCAGATGGCCAGGTAGAAGTGGTGGCCAGGTCTTTTACAGGACTCACAAATGCTGAAGGGGGCTGGATGGAGGTGAGCCCTTTATCATGGAGATAGGTTGGGGCTGGCCATCCATTTTCATTGAAGTTGTAGACAATATACTGAGGCATTAGTTTCGGGTAGCCAAGCAGAGGAATTTAACCTTATCAATTACCTAAGAAGATGTCTGCTCTTTTTTCTGATTTCTTTTTCCCCATCAAACATCAGAAAAGAAGAGAAAGGAGAGATGGTTTCTAATATCCAGCCACGCCCCACTCCCCTTTCACTTGAAGTCATTGAAGCTATAGCACAAGCTTGCAGTGGAAAAGGGAAGAGAAGAGATATAAATAGACTTTCAACTTTTCAAATGAACTGGGGTTAGGCTCAAACACTCGAATAAGAAACTTTTATTAATCCAAAGTGGCTGACAATTTGTGAAATCTGTGCCAAATGCCACTAAAAGAGCTATAGGGAAAGACGGAGTAGGTATATAAAATCTAGCAGGAGGTCAGTAATGGGGAAAAAAAAGCACTTCACTGTCATACCGCTAATAGTAGCCTTCTCAATAAGGCAATTTTACAATATTCACATATTTCATTTTACTATGTTTATTTGCATAGATGTCAAATGTTTCTAATAAGCTGGTAAACTTGTTAGAATCAACGATTAGACTTTGCCTCACAGAGCCAAGAATATACTTGCACAGGTATTCCCCGATTTACAACGGGGTTCTGTTTCAAAGACTCCATTTTAAGTCGGTTCTGACGCAAGTCTAATACCTTATTTTTGTTTTTTTAGTTTTCATTATAATTGCCTTTTATTATCAGTATCTTTGTAAATCTGATCTTTATTTGTCACTGGGGGTTGGAAACATTACATATAAACTTGCAGATATATTTTAATACATACATCAGCATATTACGTGCTGCAACACTGTGTGTAGTACATATACTAACCGTAAGATTTACAAAAAAAAAAAGTCTTAAGTGCAGTTTGTCGTAACTTTAATATATCGTAAGCCAGGGATTACCTGTATATAAATAGGGATCAGCAAATGTTTGTTGATTAAATAAAATAAGAAATTAAATCTGAGTAAATTAGAAAATAAACAATAAACGAAGGTAAAATATAAGAATACTAATAGATGCAACGTATCCCATTTTCAATATTGTCAGTAAAAGGAGCAGTAGATTATAAAGAAGCATATACAACTCTGCTGTGATTTGAAAGTAATAAAAGCCTTTACAAACGATTAAGAGCAGAGCATTTGTAATTACATGTAAACTATGGGCAAGTTCTGCTACAGCTTAGCAGTGTGGGCTTGGACAAGTCACTTAAAGCCTATCATCTCAGTCTACCTCATTCATAAAGAAAGAGTACTATCTGGTAAGACCATAATCTTTAATTTTACTCCCCAGTATAAAATTCTATAAATCCATGGAAATTAATATACAGCAAGAAGCAAACTGAAGGGATGACCTGAGTCATAACCTGTATAATCCAAATCAACAGTTCCACTTGTCATGTATGAAGTAGAGAAGTGACAAAAGTTATTCTTTCAAGGTTTAAGATGAACTCACTAAAACAAGATGCAGCGGTTGTCTTTGGCTCACCAGGTTCTCTGCGCAGCATTCTTTGATTAAAATGTAGGATTATTCTTATTTTTCTAAACCCAGTCTACAAGATTCATCAGGTGTCAGGCTTGTAAAATGGCAGAACTCACAGGTAGAGCCAGTTCAGACTTATCCCTAACCCAGTGAAGACACAAGCAATGCCACGTAACAGACAAAGAGCAAGCTGTTCTCTGTGTATTCTAAGTGCATCTCCTCCTGTCTGCGCTGATGACACCAGACACAGCAAGGCATAAAAACAATCAACGACAATTAGCAGGGAGCATCATCCTACCACAGGGAAACAATCAGAGCCTCCTTTACACCACAAAAACAAACAGCCAGAGTCAGCCATTTGCTGGGCAGTTAAAGCAAACTTTTAATTACTGGAAAAATATAAGTAATTGAAAAAGATAAATCACTACACCTCAATAACAGTATACTGGCAGCAATCCTCTGCAAGAAGTTCCGCAGAATGATATAAAAAATGAAGTTTCTCATGGAAATAGGGGTTGTTTTAAACAGTAAAGCTGAATTCCTCAGAACACGGCAAATCAATCATTCCAATACAAAAGATATTACCAAGAAAATAACATTATGACAAAAAAGAGTTAATAGTGGCTAGTCTCACTTTTTCCCTAGGTATAGCTGTAATTATCACTGGAGCTTTCCAACCCTCATGTAGAACATAAGGATTTTACCATGGAGTTCAAGAGGGATGCATGATAAACTATACCATATGCTAACCAAAAAATCAAACCCGATGCCACTGAGTTGATTCTGATTCATAGTGACCCTACAGGAGAGATTAGAACTGCCCCACAGGGTTTCCAAGGGGTGGCTGGTGGATTCAAACTGCCAACTTTTTGGTTAGCAGCCAAGCTCTTAACGACTGAGCCACCAGGGCTCTGTATAACATACATTAAGCAGTTATATAAATATAGATATAGATAAAGATATATTTGTGGCTCTGTGGGAAGTGAGATGACTGTAGAAGACTTCCTAGAAGATGCGATTTTGAGCAAAACATTGATGAATGAGAAGGAATATTTAAGTTTAAACAGAAGGAAAGACATTTCAAACAGAAGAAACAGTAATAGCCAAGAAGCAGAGCGTGTACTTGGGAAACAATTTGTCCACCATTATGACCAGATGGGAAGATATGGGAGAAAATATAAAATTAGAAAGACAGGTTACGGTCAGTGGTTAAGGCAATCAATACCATATTTGCTGAGGAAGTCTGAATTGAATATGGACCTTTATGAGGTAGAGTTTAATCATATCTTAATATTATTTATTTATATTTTTTTTACTGATTTTTAAATAATGGTATGTATTACCAGCCAGCAATGTGTTCACTGACAAAAGCAGCTTCAATTGTGTGGTAGAAACATCTACAGCAGAGTAGTAGGATGATGTTCTCTATTAAATTAACATGTGCCAAAGCTCTGTTCGCATATGGATATATCAGAAACTAAGCTAATTTTACCGAAAAGTACCGTTAGTATTAAAGTAGTTGAAGACACCTAATGCAATGTCTGGTAAATAACAGCTAATCAATAAATGTTTGTTTCTTTTTATCGGTTTCCTGACATTGATAGCATAATGTATTTAATTAAAATGAATCTCCCCTACTTTATTTATGTATTAGAGCTCCATAGTTTTTACATTTTCCATGTGTTTCTCCTCTTCTTCCTCCTTTTTTCAGCTGTAATGTGAAGCTAGTTTCCTGTAAGCACCACCAGTGTAGGAAATTGTTCATTGTTCATTGTCTGTTTTGTTCATTGCTGTATCCTCAGCATCTAGAACAGCTATTGGTACATTGTTGTTCATGAAATACTTGTTGAGTAAATGAAAGAATAGCCCCAAATACAAGAGTTGCTTATGCTCCTGGAGTGCCAAACTGCTTATCAAGCGTCTGGGATCTCCTAGATCACTGAATGTAAGGGTTCCAAGGGAAAAGAAAAAGGGGAACAAAGAAGTCTAGAACTCAGTATGGCTCCAGAGTAGATAGAAGATACTTCTATTTCATTTGGAAAGATTCCCAAGCTCAATAAGTATGCTGATCCTTGCTTTTATGCCTTGATACACCTTTCATCTTCTCATACGGAATGAGATGGGGGAGGAGGTCATTAATAATATTAATTTCAAAGCTGGAAATTTCTGAACAACACAAGGGCTAAAGCGACAGATGAGAATATTGGTAATAAAAAAAATACTAATCTTGATCATTTATTACATCAAATGAGAGTGTGTTTATGTGTGTGAATGTATGTGTGTGAGTTTATATTTCTGTTATGGCTATTTGAACAATCAACTTGATAATTAATTAAATTCACACAATTCCATTTTTTAGGAGGAAGGAAATAATTTTTTGATCATATTCATACTGGGTAAAATTCATGTATGACAAAACAACCACCAAAATATGAAAACATAGTAGAATTATATCTGTCACAGCAGTGACTTCTGTCTCATCAAGAGATGTAATCTAAGAAGCAGTCAATTCTAAAAGCTCAGAAATCATAACTGATTTCAGAGTGGATTTCTATGCATACTGCATATGTATTCTCATTTGAATGTGTGTAGAGTTCAAGTGTACAACTTCCCACTGTGTTAATGGGAGCTCTAAGCAGCAGTTCCTACAGAGCGAGGATTACAAGTTACTTTTATGTGGAGTACTTGTGCTATTTTGAATCTTAGGTTATTTACAAGATAACCAGTTAGAGAGGTAAGACCCATGTGGAAAGCTGTAGGATGCAGAAGAGACTTAAGATGAACTGAGAAAATGTGAAACACAGATGGAGGGATGGATTAGATACTGTTTGATGTTTAACAATATTTTGAGTGGATGACATTAATATCTGAACAAGGGAACACATTCTTATTTTTTTTAAAGCATTGATTATGCTCAAACTGTGTCTATCTATGGCTCAGAAGGACGTCCATACCCACACAAATTGGAATATTGATTTTGCTTGTTTGTTTGTTTGCTTCAAGATATAATATCATCAATAAGGAATGAGGAAAAAAAGATCCTTACAATACGGAATGACCCAAGAGATACACGTCGGGGAATTTATGCTCTCAAAGTATATTGAGGATTTAATAATATGTGTTACTTGTTTGCCTCTTTTTTTTTTTTATTCATCATTTTAATACTAGCATTTAGTGCAGTTCCTGGTATATAGTTTGTGCCCATGACCTTTTTCTTAAATAAATGGATGAATGCATGAATATCAATAATTTTTTAAACAACTCCTTGAATATTGTTTTTTTTTTCCCTCTGTAGCTTCTGTCTATTATTATCATCCATGTGGCCATTTACTTCTGTTTCTCAAAAGGCATAGTTTTAACCTGTCTCTATCCTTCCGAAATATGACATTTAGTACCAGGCAAAATCCTTTGGGTATTCTTTGGCCAGCTAGAGAATTATAGGTGTATAATTTCTCTCATTCTACGGAGATGAGTTTTTTTTAATAAAATTATATATAAGAATTACTGTGAATACATATATATATTTTGTTTGATCATAAGGACAAAGACATCTTCATATATATATGTATATATATGTATACATATGTGTGTGTGTCTATATATATATATATATATGTATATATATATAAATCTGTCTTGGAAGAAACACAGCCAGAGTGCTCCTTGGAAGTGAGGATGAAAAGATATTGTCTCATGCACTTTGGACATGGTATCAGGAGGGACCAGTCCCTAGAGAAGGACACCATACTTGGTAAAGTAGAGGGTCAGCAAAAAAGAAGACCCTCAACAAGATGGATTGACACAGTGGCTGTAACAACGGGCTCAAACATAACAACAATTGTGAAGATGGCACAGGACCAGGCAGTGTTTTGTTCTATTGTACATAGGGTCGCTATGAGTTGGAACTGACCGGACAGCACCTAACAATAACAACATACCTATAAAGTGGCCTCCCAAATTCTAGGGTGGTGGATCTAGAGTAGCTGATATGCCAGGCATATTTAAATTTCTCAGTGCTCGATCAAATAATTCTGATGTGCTTCCAGGGATTAGATCCACTGTTCCAGATACTAAACCTCTATTAATTCAACTTAAATTTGCATCAACATTTTGGTGATCCTATTACATTAACTACTCATCCTCAATTTATTATAGCCTGAAGAAGGAACGGCATTTTTTCTTCATGAATGGGCAGGGTGCAGAGAAAAGAGAAATAGGCTTTGTTCTACAGAATGTAAGGAATCTATTCTGGATTAATGATAAGACTGGGAAGAAAGGCCTGGCAATCTACTTCTAAAAATTAATCAACAAATACCCTATGGATGGCAACAGAATATTATCTGATATAGTGCTGGAAGATGAGCCCCCTAGGTTGGAAGTCACTTAAATACCCAGCGGCCATAAAAACAGACTTTGGCATAAACGATCATGAGGATGGCACAGGACCAGGCAATATTTAGTTCTGTTGTACATGGGGCCGCCATGAGTTGGAGCTGACACAACAACAACTACAACAAAAATAACCTCTAAGAAGATAAGTTTTCTTTGACTAGAGGGACAAAAACATCTCCAGCACTTCATCCCTCTTGGTAACTGAACTTTGATTTCTTCCTAGAGACCTGTCTCAACACTTTCAGTATGAGTAGGATGAACCCAACCTCGATCCAAAGGCGTAGATGTGCTGTCAGCAGAACTAAATCAGAGTATCCATTCCCCTTACCAGAGGCATGGGCTCAGTGACATGCACACGACCTAAAAGAAGTCAATAAATTGCAATGTGATCTTTGCTGGAATGCCCAGCAGGGGCTAGCACTCCTTCCTGCAGTCTCTGAAGCCGGCTTGATGTGAGATCCTGGGGCTGGTGCAGCCATTTTATGAATTTAGGAAGAAAACCTGTCGCAAAGCAATGAAGCAGAACTGCAAGACCATGAGAGAGGAACAAGGGCTCGATGATACTGTTTTTTTTTTTTTTTTCAATCCCTATATTCTGCCATGCCCGAAGCCTTTGTGCCTTTCATTTAGTTGAGGCAATAAATCACCATTTCACCTAAGACAGTTCAGACTAGGTCTCCTGTCACTTGGAGCAGAGGGTCATAGGTGATACAATGAAGAAGAACTTTTAAATTATTAAACATATTCACATAGAAGTACTTCCTTAAAAGGTATCAAGTTTCTAATCACTAGAAGAATTCATACATAGGCTTTAGACAATTACTTTAAAGAGACGTTAAAAAACTGATCAAGCATCAGAATGACCACTGGTCTTAATAACATTTACGGGGCTGGGAAGCAGAGGGGTGTCCCCAGGCAGCAAAAGGTCAAAAGGAAAAAGAAGAAAATCTTGGGGGGATGTCCTTTGGCCCCGGGACATCTGTCTGATTTGGCTATTCCTGAGAAGCTGTTGTAAATAATGGATACTTACAGCAGACATATTACATGCCAGGCACTGCTGGCACTAAGTGATTTGAATTGACTGATCTGGTCTGAGTCAACTTAAGAGCAAACCCAGCTGGCTTACTGCCAAAATAGCGCTGCATTCCTAACAGACTTGGATGCGTCATACAAACAATGCTGGATCAGCAGAAATTATTAATGATTTTGGCAGCCAACAAGTTCTGTGAAGTAATAATGAAAGCTATAGCTTTAAATAGCTTGCTAGAAAAATGCAACGGGGCAGAAGGGGATTGCAATGGGCTCCCTGAACTGTTCTGTTGATGTTTCTGAGCAAATACAGCTCCTTGAGTTGTTTTCGTTTCATCAAAATCATGATACTCTTGAGTGTTGGCAAGGAAATATCAGGTAATGAGAATGCAGGGAACATGTCTTTCATCAGCTGAAAATCTTTAATTGTAATTGCAGCATGTAATGGTGTAATTAGTTGTCTAAGTGACAGAATAGGCTCAAATCTTTCCTAGCATTTTGCAAAAAAAAAGACCATTAAGTTTTCAGAAACCTTTCTCCAAAAGAGATGAGGGGCTGGCAAAGATGGAAAAGGGTCATTTTTAACTCCACGAACTGAGAAGACTCACAACTAGGAAAGATAAGGGGCTTTATGGAAGTAAAGGTAATAGATTATATTGTTACTCAGATATGCATTGGTTCTAAAAAAACCACACACAGAAGTAAATAATAAGTGCCATGTTTTAAACAACTCACAACATTGTACATACATTTGCTTCCTGAATCCCAGACACAACCTTGAAAGACAGGTATTATTATCCCGATTTCACAGATGAGGCAAATGATGCTCAGAGAGATTGAGTCACGAACTTAGGACCACACAGTTAACATGTTACAGGGCCGGGTTGTAATTTACACCTAGGACAAACCTTGAGTCTATCAGACTTCAAAATCCATTCTCTTGCCCCTAGAACAAGCTGCCTTCAATTTTTCAAATCTTTAGACTGATAGTTCTGAAATTTCTGTAGGTATAAGTATTATATAGAACCTGTTGCCATCGAGTCAATTCCAACTCATAGTGACCCTATAGGACAGAGTAGAACTGTTCCATAGGGTTTCCAAGGAGCAGCTGTTGAATTCGAACTGCCAGCCTTTTGGTTAGCAGCCAAGCTCTTAACCAATTCACCACCAGGGCCTGCAAAAATACAGGATCCCATGTGAGAGAGATTTGAGTGGGTAGGTTAAGGGTTAAGGCTAAGAAATTTGCAATTTAAACTCATTCCTTGGGGAATTTTGAAGCATGGTCTAGAATCTCCTTTGGAGAACCTTGCAACACAAGTCTGGAGATTTTTATAGATGGGAATCATACAAGGATTCTCATGATACTTTGAAGACAAAGTGCAGCATAAAGATCATCGACTTATACCTTAATCAAAAACAGTCACATAGAAACTTTAGGCTTCACAGAGTTACACACACACACAAACATGGGCTCTCAATCACTAAACTCAAATTCAACGTGCAACTCCAGGACTGTGAAGGAAACAGTTTATTCAGTCCTACCCAAAACAGTGGAGATGAATCCAAGGAAGTATTTGTCATCATGAAAGAAACAAACAGTGTTCTAGGCAACTGTGCTTGATGGATGGAATAGCAGATCTTTCTCTGTAACCTCGCCTTATGAAATAATTCCCACCTTCCCTTTTAAACGTACTATAGATAACAGAGGAGAGAAGAAAACTCTAACAAAATATATCTCTCTAAATTAAAAAGCTTGAAAAAGTCCCATTTACTTTGTCTATCATAATGATACCATTGGATCACTACCAAATCAAAAGCTATATAAATGATTGTTGGTCTTGATAATAATAGTTCATTTTAGTATATTATAAAGCTGCTTTTCCCAAAATTCATATCATGAGTTCCTAAACACAATAAACCTGAGTTTTCTAAAATAGATGTTTTATTTTGGAACTGCTTTTGCCTTAATTTTATCCATTGTCTGCTAAAGAATTGTATCTATCAGTGAGACTCATATGCATTTCAATATTCTACAACTATTACCTTTGTGTAAATTCTACTACTGCTTAGTAATTCAGCCAGTCATTAATTTTAACAGGAGGATTTACGTATTGCAAGCATTTTGTTTTGTTTTTTTCAAAATGCTGATCTCTCAAAGATTTTTTTGTTTTTTTCCCCTGAATACATGTAAGTATTCCACTTCATTAAAGAAATGCCGAAGTGTTATTAGTAATTGCACTTATTCACAAAAAAAAGTCCACGTAGAGCTGTTTAGAATAGGAAAAAGTGAGTATTGTTGCCTTTTCCACACTCTTGACATTTTGGATTTGCCTTGTGCAGGAGGTCTCAAGCGTTGAGCGGGCTGGAACTGGAAGAGGAAGACGAAGAGGAAGGAGTCTGGAAACAGCAAAGCTTTTTGCTTGTCTGGCCTTCTGTTAGTTGATTTAATGCAGCAGAAATAATATCGTCCTTTTGCTCAGTTGTGATCTAGTAAGATCCTTGCCTTCATGCTTAGGCTGTCTACTCTCAGAATTAGTATTTTCAACTATTTGGTCTGAATAAAGATTTCCATGCCAATTGTTAAAATGACCCTCCATATCTCGCATTTTGGTGTGGAGTAATGAAAACAATGACCACAGATTTCTGTAAGAAAATCTGGATTTCAACCCTGACTCTTCCACTCTGGGATTTTGGGTGACTTAGTTAACCTCAATAAGCTTCAGTTTTCTCACTTGCAAAACGGGAATAATAGCATCTACTTTTAAGAATTATTCTAGAGATAAAAAGATACAAAAATTTTCCTGATTCATATCAAATTCCTAGATTTTCCCCTTTGGGGAGGACTAATAGCATTAATTTGATTTTTTCAGTATATCAGGTTTCTCTCTATATATTCTTCTATTTGCTTGAATGAAATATTTCTTAAAAACTTCTATCAGCATTTGAGGTTAAGAACCTAAGGTACAACTTACCCTAGGATTTGAGGTGCTCTTAAGGAGTGCTACAAAGAACGTAAACTTTATAATCAGACCACCTGGCTGTTTTTCTCCTTTCTTGACTCTTTTGATTCATATTTTTCTTCCCTTTGTCTTATTCCAGTTCCTCCTTCTATTTCTTTGGAAATTATTCTATGTCTCATTTACAGCTTACCCTAGCTATTTTAATATGCAAAACTTCACTTTTCACCTGAACAATATAAATATAGTCGAGTACATTCAAGTATTTTAATGCAAGCTCTTTTCCTTTAAATCATGCAAATTTTGTACAGCGTGTTCATCTATATTGCTTACCTCTCATAAATGAGAGGTTGTGTTGTTGTTGCTGCTGTTACTGTTTTTTGTGAATTTAGAATACAGTTCAGGATTATTTATATTTAGCCACATGTTTACCATTATCTTTACTTACTATGATGCTTGCATCTCAAGATCTTCCATCTGAGAATATTTATTCTGCCAAAATTTTATATTTGAAGTCTGATTTACTGAGGGTCTGTTGCCGGTAAACTTAATTTTTTGTGTGTTTTTAAGAGTCTTTGTCTCTACTTTTGAAAGTAAGTTTTGCTAGATACTACTGATGGCACCTAACAATGTCAACAAGTTAGGATATAGAATTCTAGGCTGACAGTTTTTCGGGGTGTGTATGTGTTGTTGTTTTGATCAGCACATAGATATCGTTCCACTGTTTTTCACTTACCATTATTGCTGCTGCAAAATCATCTAAGAGACTAACTATCAATCTTTTGAAGAAAATCTGCCAGTTTTCTCTGGTACTTTTAATATCTTCTCCTTGTTTTTTTTTACTTTTCTGCAGATTTATTATGATGTGTTTGGATGTGGATGTTATTTATCTGTTTACCCTGAGGTTCAGTCTTTGAACAATTCTCAAACACATAAGCCATTATCTCTTTGATTATTCCCTCTTCCTCATTTTTCTATTATATCCTTATGAAAATATGTTTATGCGTTTTTTAAGCCTTTACCCTCTGACCTCCATTGGGCAACTATTCTTTCAGAGTTTTCATCTCTTTGCCTCTCTGGACTGCATTTTGGATAACTTCTCAAAGTCTATCATCTAGTTATTAATTTAGTCTGAGCTGTCTCCAGGCTAATCTGATGTTTGATTCTCTGTTGAGCTTTTTTAATTCAATTGTTATTTTTTTCCCTATTTGTATACATTCTACTTTTTATCTTTTTCAAATACATTAGTTTTTTATAGCCTCTTATTTATTGATTATATTTTAAAACTTATCATTTCTTTATTCAAAGAGATTAAAAGAATTAGATTTTATTTAATAACTGTTGTTGCTGGTGTTGTATGCCTTTGAATCTATTGTAACTCATTGCAACCCTATAGGACAGAGCAGAATTGTCATATAGAGTTCCCTGGGCTGAAATTCTATGGGTGCAAATTACCAGGTCTATTCTCCCACAGAGCAGCTGGTGGGTTCCAACTGCCAACCTTTTGGTTAGCAGTTGAGCACTTAACCCTTTCAGGGACCATGGGATATATATGCTGGTGTTAAATTTTCTGCCCCTGGAGCTTATTGGCAGGCATTTGGGCCACTTTATTATGTTCTGGCATCGTGCCAGATACTGGTGCAACTGCCTAAAAAACAAGGAAGCTGGTCTGTGCCACATTTGAGTGTTGAGAGCCATTCATATGAGGGGATGCTTCCCGGAGGAGTGATTGTATGAAACTTTTGTGTCTTTTGTCTTCTGTACAGTAAAATATGGCTTGCAAGTATGTTTACTATTTGTGTTACTGGGAAGGTATGGTTACAGGAATTCATAAATATTCAAGTCAATGAGTTATTTTGGGGGGTGAAATAAGTTTGTGATGCACTTCCTGAGCCATGGGACTGATATGTCATGCATGTAGGGTGCGCTTCATGGAACAGGGTACTGATATGGCCCACTCTAAATCAATTCGGCGCTAACAATCAGGGGCAGCAAGTGCAATGTTTACTTAGTATTTTGGGAGTATTTTTGGAAAGTTGAGTAAGATATTTTATGTTTCAAATGTAGCCAGGAAGTGTGATATGCCACAGGACCAACATGTCCTGCATGTCTATGTACTTCATGGAATATGGGACTGAGAAGTCCTGCTGGCAATTCTTGTTGCTGTCGAGTTGGTTCTGACTCACAGTAACCCTATAGGACAGAGTAGAACTGCCCCATAGAGTTTCCAAAGAGCACCTGGTAGTTTTGAACTGCTAACCTTTTTATTGGCACCTCATTTTTCAATAATAAAAAAACTACCAAAAAACAATGATTCAGCATTCATACCATCAGTGAAAAAACATGGCATCACCAAAAAAAAAAAAAAATATATATATATATGTCCATGAAAATATATATCCATGAAAGGGTGTGATGGCTAAGATTGTATGTCAACTTGACCATGATTCTCAGTGTTTTAGCAAGTGTATAATGTTGTGATCACTTCCATGTTGATATATGATATGTGATCACCCCCATTATGGGATCTGCTATGAGTAGTCAATCAGTTGAAAGGGAGTTTCTTTGGGCATGTGGCCTGCATCAAATATAAACAGACATTCTGGCAAGGCTCATGGGCTTTTGCTCGTTCTGGATCCTGCGGCTGGCTCCTGTTCATCTGACCTCCGGTTCTTGGGACTTGAGCTAGCAGCTTACCTGCAGTCTTGCCTGCCAATCTTGGGATTCATCAATCTTTGCAGCCTGTGAGCAAGAGCCCTGCTCTCAGACCTGATAATGTTGGATTCACTAGCATCTGTGGCTACATGAATCAGGAGAAGCCTCTATCTTGACCCACAGACTTGGGATTTTCCAGCCTGCACATCCACGTGAGCCATTTTCTTGATGTAAATCTCTCTCCATATATATTTCTATGCTTTACTAGCTTTGCTTCTCTAGAGAACCCAGACTAAGATACAACGTGCCCACCAGGGTGCTGCTAACCTAAAGGATGGTGGTTTGAACTCACCCAGTGGCTCTGTGGAAGAAAGCCCTGGCAATCTGCACCACCAGGGTTTCTTTCCGTAAAGACTACAGCCTAGAAAACCCTATGGGGCAATTCTACTCTGTCACCTGGAGTCATTATGAATCGAAATTGATTCCAAACAACATAATTTAAGGAGCCCTAGTGGTGCAACAGTTAAGTGCTTGGATGCTAACTGACAGGTTGGTAATTTGAACCCATCACCTGCTCCATGGTAGAAAATACCTGGAGATCTGCTCCCGTAAAGATTGCAGCCTAGGAAACCCTATAGGGCAGTTCTATAGGACTGCTATAAATCTGAATCAACACAACAACAATGTCAAAATCTAAAAAATACTGTCTGATTTGGCTTCCTTATTCCTGCTGACTTTCTCCTAGTGTGTATCGTTTGCCTTGTTGCCTTGTGTTCTTTTGGAACTTTTTATTATGAATTAATAATTTCTCTCAGATCTTTATATTTAGGAATTCTTTGAAACCTGGGTTGAACATGCATTTCTTCTAAGAACACTTGTGTTTACTTTGCCAGTCTCCTGTGTACACTATCTATTTGAGACCAGTTTAATAACTTTTCCATAGATGTAGTATGAATGTGGGCCCCAAATCACATTAGATGCCCCCAAATGACTTCTATCTAAACCAAATTCATTTTTTCTAAGAAGGGACAGAAAATAATGATTTTCTAAGTGTTTGACCTGAGGGTGGTTCATCTCAGACATTGATGCTAAGGAGTGCTGATGGTACAGTGGTTAAGTACTTGGCTGCTAACCAGAAAGTCAGCGGTTCAAACTCACCAGCTGCTCCACAGGAGATAGATGTGGCAGTCTGCTTCTGTGAAGATTACGGCCTTAGAAACCTTGTGGGGTAGTTCTACTTTGCTCTGGAGGGTTGCTATGAGTTGGAATTGCCTAAAATGAAAAATGGTAGCCCCATGTGACTGCATTGTTAAGAGCTACGGCTGCTAACCAAAAGGTTGGCAGATCAAATCCACCAGGCACTCCTTGGAAACTCTATGGGGCAGTTCTACTCTGTCCTATAGGTTCGCTATGAGTTGGAATCGACTCGATGGTAACGGATTTAGATTTATTTTATTTTGATGTTACTGGTGATATACTTAACAAACAGTTACAAAATTAAAGATGACACAAAGTAGATGCAATACAAAATCATATTTTGTCTATACTTATTGATAATTCATTAGCAGTGGATTGCAAGGGAACTGCTTGACTTTATTAGTAATGTGAATTTTACCACCTTTCTGTATAATCCCAAGCCAAAATACAAAGACATGTTTGCTATGTTTGTTTTGTACTTTTCCCTATTTCTAAAAAAAAAAAAAAAAGCCACTCAAATGGCTCAACCCCTCAGCCAAGCTGTAGATGGGAAATAGAAAAAATGAAATCCCTCAGGGAGGTATTAGCTAAGATAGCTACCAAGTAAGCACAGTTTAGGTAGCAGAAATGAAGACCAGGAGTACAAAAGCAGGTTGACGAAGGAAACATCACAGGGAGTGTTCGCATTTCTGACAAGGCAAGCAGAGGAGCCTTCCTGATAAGCTCTGAATTTCCCCAAGTGCCAAGCAGGAAGCCCAGGAGTCAGGCAAGAGCTTGAGAGGGAGTAAACAAACCCAGACTGAGTGTTACTCAGGGCCTGTAAATATCAGAACTGCAACCATATACCATGCAGCCATATATCAATAATTTTCTAGGACACTTCATTTCATACATTCTGACCCCTTTTATACTAAGCAGAATATACTGGTAATTCTAGCACTACATATTTCCATATATTGACAAAACTGGTTCTAGAACCCAGACTTACTATAGAAGTCCCTTCTTGCACTATATTTTTCACTTCAGGGTCAGATAATATGTGTACTATACAATTTGGAAAACTTTAGAGAAGAGCAACAGCAACAGCAACTACAAACAGTTTAAATTCAATGGCACTCATTTCACCACAAACATACTAAAAGGAAAAGTTAGGTAACTAATTACATAATCATAAAGTGTATTTTCATATACTGTTAGATGCTAGATAGTATGTTGGAGCAGTAACTTCTTAACACTGGAATAAGAAGAAGTAGACATGAGTCCTGGCTCTGTTGTATATCAGCTAAATAAACATGTATCTGTTATTTGGACCCTCTAAAATTTCCCCCTTCATTTGTAAATAATGAATAATAATGGCAGTTCTACAGTATAAGAAGCCAAAAAATATAATATAAATTTATTTAGTGTATCACAGTTTTCTAAGTGCTGTCTGATATATCTATATATATTTATAGCAATTTATTACAATTAAGGGAAATTAAACATATACTACAATTAAATAAAATATAAAACAATGTTATAAATTTATAATTTATTATATGTAATAGGTATTATATCTCATATATAAACATAAATATTATATATAAATTACATATTTACATTTTTCTATATATCGATAATGGTTATTCTATATTATACCTAATTTATCAGTGAAAGGAGCCCTGTTGGCGCAGTGCTCAGCTGCTAACTGAAAGGTTTATGATTCAAACCCACGCAGTGGCTCTGTGAAGAAAGACCTGGTGATCTAGTCCCATAAGGATTACAGCCTAGAAAACCCTATGGGCTGTTCTACTCTGTTACATGGGGTTGCTATGAATCAAAATCAACTTTACGGCATCTAATAACAACAAATGTGTTTATTTATACATTATTATTAATGCTGTTATTTATAAATATAAATAAATTTATTTTATGTGGGTATAAATGATATAATTATATATTTTATTTAGGTGCACATATATACTTATAAGGATAATTCAGATGAAATTATGTAGATAATCAATCTTCACAAAACCACGGTGAGTTAGGGATTACTACCTGTCAGTTTGTGGTACTGTGGTGGCTTGTGTCTTGCTATGATGTTGGACACTAGACCTCCAGTATTTCAAATTCCAGCAGGATTACCCATGGTGGACAGATTTCAGCAGTTTCCAGACTGAGACAGACTAGTAAGAAAGGTCTGGTGATCTTCCAAAAATTAGCCAATGAAAATCATTGGATCACAGAATATTGTCCAAGACTTCAATTTGCTTACTTTAGACATGTCATCAGGAGGCACCAATCACTGGAGAAGGACATATCATGTTTGCTAAAGTGGAGGGTCAGTGAAGGTGAGGGAAACCCTCAATGAGATGGACTGACACAATCGCCACAAGAATGTACTCAAACATACCAATGAGCACGAAGATGGTGCAGGTCTGGGCAACATTTTGTTCTGTTATACATGGGTTGCCATGATTCAGTGCTGACTCTATGGTAGCTAACAACACCACCTATTGTATAGATACGGAAACTGAGACTAAGAAAAGCCTAATACCATATTCATAGTCACTCTTCTAATCGCTGAGGTAGCTCAGTCTTATGTTTTTTTCTATCGCCCAAACATTGGTTCCTATGTAAATGACACATTGGTACTATACGTGAAAAAGCTTTTAAAATTAGTATGGCTATATGGATTTAATGGTATTAATAACAACACTAACACGTATTATTCCTCTAATCTTCAATTATACCTCCTAAAAGCCATGTCTGCACTATGACCAATATTTCCTTGCTATGAATACCCTGGCTTGGCTGAAATCCGTTGTTCCATCACCACACTTCAGGTATCTGGGTTCTTCAACCTCACCCACTCAGACACCCCTCCCCCAGCCAATAATCTGAGGTAAAGTTTCTAAAACTACTTATTTGTGTGAATATATGTAATGATGTTTCCCTTTCAGTTCTTAAAACCTCATCTGCAACTATGGAATGAACTGCTATGTCTCCCATGTAATGAAATTTAGGAAGCTTGTCATTAGGGAAGGCATTCAGAGTTCTTGACATCATAACTTGGGGCAGCTGATCACTACAATTGCAAATGGGACCTCCATAACTCCTTTATTGCATAGCTGGAATGAGCCAGACTCTGATCTCCTTGAGGGTAAATTCAAGGTCTTTTCCTTATCTTTTTTATCCTTCTGACCAGAGAAGAATTTGCCACTTTTTAGGTGCTGAGTATTTCTTTGCTGAGTTAACATTCCTAGCCACACTTCTGCTAGATCAATGCTCCTGCCTCAGCTATTAGAAGTTCTCCGATCTCGTTTTGTGTCTAGAGACAACATAATGATTTATACATAGTAATTATACAGTTTCTTTAGTAAATTAAAAATTATATACTTTTTTCAAAATTCCAACAAAAAAACCCTGCAATTTTACTTCACTTAAACAAAAACTTCCAACAGCCTCAAGTTTCCGACCATATGGACTATTTAATAGGCTGACTGCCTGTTTTTGTAGGTAGAAACGACAATGAATGTCATGGGAAAATGATCATTCAGGTGCCGGGTTATAACTTCGTGGCTGCAAGAAGCAATTCAAATATAAGCTTTGAAATGGTTTGCTTATAGAAACCAAGACTGGTGATGAAAATTTGTGTTTTGGACATTATCAACAACAGTTCACTCTTTGATACACTCACTGGGTTTGGATGGGCTATTAATTAAGGACACATGATATCTGATGTGATTAAAAACAAATCAGACTTCTCTCTTCTTGCTCCTTTATGGAAATCTTGAAAACCGTTATTATTTCAATAGAAAACTTGTTTAAATGGTGTTTTTAGTAACTTTTATTATATGTGAACTTTTTATTTTTGCTTTGATGTAGCTAGGGTATTACAGACCTCACTTAGAACATGATGAAAGGAAGGTTAGGGTTACAAAATTGAAATCTCACAAGGCCACTGTCTTAGATCAAAGACTTCAGCTGAAATTAATGGGCTGGGTTCTGATAATTCTTTCTTACAGAGGGATACACTTTTATCCAACCCTAGGCTACATTATAATGCTTCATTGCAGTTTTATGTAACCAGGCAGGTAATAGCACTAAAAGATTTTTTTTTTTTTAAATCACTTTATTGTCCCCTAATCTTAATAGGTTTGGGAAGAGTAGAATTTGTAGAAATACTAAAATTATGGCATGTATAATTTCATGAGGGGCATGTCATGTTTAATATGCCTTATAAAATATTTTAAATGCTTGAGATAAGTAATGATTTTAATATGAGCAATATGTAAATTATATTTATACATGTATGTCTGACTATATATTCCCAAATATATTATACAAATCCATATACATTAAGCAGAGTACACACAAACATAAGCATTCATAATAACACTAGATTTAATTAGCAATCACTTACCTGTTCTAAACACTATTAAGAACTATAAATAAACAAAAACAGTTTCTGAGCATTCTGAATAAATTGTGCAAAACCTTTTTATTAAGATAATGAATATCACTCATAGGAAAGTTCTCCATCCATACATTTGGTTCTGATTATGAAGCTGGCTAGAAGTAGGTACAATTTCTAAAGCAAGACACTGTCAATTGAGATATGCCTGCACACACATACGTAGCATGTGTATACACATATCAGGCTTGTTTGCTAAGTATTCAACAAATGACTTATTCCCTTTAACAGATACTGAAGGCATCCGTATACTAAAGCCCAAGGTAAAAACTGGTCATAGCAAAAAGTATAAGAAATCCTTAAATTATTGCATACAACTAACTTTAAAAGACAGATATGTGTAAGCTATATTTAAGAGTTAGCCCTTTCTGCAAACAGTTAACTGTTTTTTGAACCAAAGCTTGCGAGTGCATTCTAGTTACCTGAAAAATTTGCCTAGGCCCCACTTGAGACAGAGGCCATATCTTATTTATTCTGAACCTCTCGATGACTAATTTTCCTTATCTTTAAATGAGAATAATAACACCTAAAGCCCTGGTGGTGCAGTGGTTAAGAGCTCAGGGCTGCTAACAAAAAGGTCAGCATTCAAATCCACCAGTTGCTCCTTGGAAAGCCTGCAGGGATTCTACTCTGTCCTACAGGGTGGCTATGAGTCGGAATCAACTCGACGGTGGTAGGTTTGTTTGTTTGTTTTAATAACACCTTCTTTACAGCACTGTCAAAAAAACTAAATGAGAAAACTACGCAAGAGCTTAGCTCCATGTCTGGCACCTAGCATACATTCAACAAATGGCAACCATTTTGAATAGCTCATGATGTTATATCCTAAATAACTAGCAGAGAGCATGCAACATAATAGGCACTTGAAAAATATTTTAAGTAAATGAGTGAATGAAACATCCTATCCCCCAGCAACATTATGTCAAAAGAAAAAAAGAAAATTTACCATACCTAAACGCTTTTATGCCACCACTCATCTGTCAGTTCGTTGTTCTGTGGTGGTTTTCTTATTGCAGTGATGCTGGAAGCTATGCCACCGGGTTTTCAAATACCAGAGGGTCACCCATTGTGGACAGGTTTCAGTGGAACTTCCAGAATAAGACAGACCAGGAAGAAGAACCTGGCGATCTACTTCTACAAAAATTTGCCAGTGAAAACCTTAAGAATAGTAGTGGAACATTGCCTGATATAGTGCCAGAAGATGAGCCCCTGAGGTTGGAAGACCCAAGCCATGGTATTTTTAATCACCTCATACGCATGCAAAAGCTGGACAATGAATAAGGAAGACCAAAGAAGAATTGATGCCTTTGAATTATGGTGCTGGTGAAGAATATTGAATATACCATGGACTGCCAGAAGAATGAACAAATCTGTCTTGGAAGAAGTACAGCCAGAATGCTCCTTAGAAGCAAGGATGGCAAGACTTTGTCTCACATACTTTGGACACGTTATTAGGAGGGACCAGTCCCTGGAGAAGGGCATCATGCTTAGTAAAATAGAGGGTCAATGTAAAATAGGAGGAACCTCAACGAGATGGATTGACACAGTGGCTGAAACAACGGGCTCAAACATAGCAACGATTGAGAGGATGGCGTAAGATCAACCAGTGTTTTGTTCTGTTGTACATAGGGTCACTAAGAGTCAGAACGGACTCAACGGCACCTAATAACAACACCATCTTTATAATAAAAATTGAGACAAGTTATTTATAGTTTCAAATTTTTGCTCTCTAGAAAATAATTAAATGAAGCTTTATGTTGCCGCTAACTTTGTTCTTGTTTTTCTTTTTTTAATTGGCAGATATTTTTATTCTTCTAACAATACAATATGGAAAAAATATAGAGCATGCATTGACCTAGGATCACAAGGCTTGCTGCACTGGAAAAAACCAATGGGCCATCATCTTTCCTTTCATACTGGCTGACTCAGTATGCTTTAGAGTAAAGCAAAACCACAAACCCTCCATAAAGCAGTTAATTGAGCAGTGCAATATAATATGGTGGGACATTTCTCCCTGACCTAAAAAGAGGATGGTACCTGATTGCCCTTATGTATTTTAACCAGGCAAGTAGAACCCATTTGACTTTTATGCTTAATTTCATTTTGAACTTGGACAAAATTATTTTCTTCCAGAAGGTTTTACAACAGTACTTTTTCTCAAGATAACAATAATTCTATGCTTTACAGGTTCTTCTATCTTTCCATATAAGAGTAACTTCAGCATTATTTCAAAGGGAAAACAAGTATGAGAGGGTTCTCACCAATGAGATAACCAAAGGTTAGAGGTTTTACCAGATATGCCAGGAAACTGAAACCCTGAAATTAAAATACTCCATTACCAAATTTCTCTGGAAGAAAAAAGAGAGGCATTTGATGTTAATTTTTGTGGTAAAAGCTTAAATATCGCCTCTTTCTTTATACCCTACTTCCCACTGCAACCTAGTGGGTTATCCCTTTAACTCTGGAGTTACTTCAGTTGGTAGCACAGTGGTTAAGAGCTCAGCTGCTAACCAAAAGTCAGCAGTTCAAATCCACCAGCTGCTCTTTGGAAACCTGATAGGGGAGAGTTCAACTCTGTCCTATAGGGTTTCTATGAGTTGGAATCAACTCGATGGCAATGGGTTTTGGTTAATGTATTGAAACAGACTCTTCATTTTCTTTCTCCCAAACTTGACTGGATATTACCTGAAGTACTTTCCTCTTCTGTGTTATTTTCCACAGCATCTAGTGCAATGAATGACATGTAGTAGGAGTCTGATAATTGTTTGTTGAGCAATTCTTCTCTCCTAGAAGCTTGCACATCATGTTCCTTAATTTTTCAGACAGATCTGATCTTTTTTTTTATTGGCAGGAAATGATATATGCTATGAATATGCTTATCACTTCTCTCTCAGAAGACTGCAAATGTTACCACTCAAGAGTGATTCTTTTGGCTTAAGAGGTAGTATTGATACTCTTATCGATTACTACCACCATCATTGCTGAGACATTACTGAAGGCTTACCATGTTGTAGGCCCTGTGTTTCCATTATCTCATTTAATTCTTACAACAACCCTCGGTGCTTGTTATTATTACTTGTATTTTATTTGAGGAAATTGAAGTCCATGGTTTCCAGGTAGTAAGAGTTAATTAAAAACCAAACACGTTGCTGTTGAGTCAACTCTGACTCATAGCAACCCTACAGGACAGAGTCAAACTGCCCCCATATGGTTTCTAAGGAGCGGCTGATGGATTTGAACTGCTGACCTTTTGGTTAGCAGCTGAGCTCTTAACACCGCCATCAGGGCTCCAACCTGGATTTAAACCAGGCAGGCTGACTCCAGAGTAAGAAAGAAGCCACATTTAAGAGAGGCAGAGCATTAACTATCAAAATTTCTACTTCTGTAAATGTGGTTGTCATCACTTTTCTAAGAGCTGGTTGAAGTTTAGGAAGGAAAGAAACTGAAAAAAAAAAAGACCCGAAGACAGATGTTTGCTAATGTGTTAACTGGATCAACAGACTATGGTCCAACTGATGTTCATTAGTTAAAAGTACAGTTGAATATCATATTGTGCTGCATATATCATATTGTGCTGCATATATGTTACTTTAATTCATCTTAAAGTTTCCATCACATTTTTTCATACGTGTAGTTAAAAGTGTCAAATAACTTTACAAGGATTATTTCTAAAAACAGTTGCCCTATACACCCTCTAATCCTCTATATGAATATAATGAGGGAGAAAAAATTCAACCAAGAGATAAGCTTCAATATGTTCCAAATAAAAAAGTTTTTTCAAGGTAAAATTATTGAGTTAAGGTTTTTAAGCTTTGCCATACATTAAATTGGAAGTTTTTGAAAATCCCACTGCCCAGGTCATATCTCAAACCATTTAAATCAGAATCTCTGAGTCTGGCACGCAGGTATTATTCTTTTTTTTTTAAAGAGCACTAGAGTACTGCATAGGAGGGCTGTTGGTGCAATTCTTAAGCCCTAGGCCGCTAATCAAAAGGTTGGTGGTTCAAACCCACCCAGTGGCTCCACAGGAGAAAAGACCTGGTGATCTGCTTCCATTAAGATTATAGCCTAGAAAACCCTATAGGTTAGTTCTACCTTTTAACATTGGGTCTTTATAAGTTGAAAATCAACTCAACAGCACCTAACAACAACAACAACAGAGTATTACAATGTATTCTGAGGTACAGAATCACTGTTTCAAAACCATTTTGAATAGCTTCTAATAAATAAAACACCATTAATTTTTTTTCCCAGTAGTAGCACATAGTACCTTAGCTATCAATGAAAAACAAAACAAAACCCCACAATAAAAACATCACTATATAAAAAAAATCATTACTACTGACCATTGTCACTTTTATCCTTGAAAGGTGATTCAATCTTATCACAAGGACACAAATATTTTGTAGTTATACCCAGAGCTGTTGAAATCAGGATACACCCAATAAATTAAAAGCAGGAGATAAAACAATAGGAATAAACTATCCTGCTCTCTTTGGGGGTGAGGTTGCTTGGAATAGGTTTTCAAGCTGTGGAAGCAATTTTATAATCCTAGGTATAAATCCAAATGTTTATGATTATCTATATTACTTTATTCTGAGCTGCAAATAACTTCCCTTTAGATAAGACATAGTCAAAAATTTCACTCTGTACACCAAAGGGAAAAAAAAAATTGCTATACAGATCTTAGGTGGTTCTGTGAGTAAATGGATCTTCTGAATCCACCTATCCAACTGAATTGGAAGATCCAAAGCAAAAAAAAACCTAGTCTCAATTTTTTTTTAAGCTTTCATTTTAAATTTATATAGATGGACAATTTCATTTCATGTATCTATAGAGGTAATGGCCTGATTGTTATATGCTAACAATAAGATTTTTGTACTCCAAAAGTTTTATGTAATTCACAGATAGTAAGTCAGAGAGAACGTTACCACATAAGAACATATAAGTAGCTGAACACAAGACCATAAAGATTTTGGATTTGATTCTACGTGAGATAGGGGAGACTTCTGGGCAACACAGCACTATAGACAGAAGCTCCACGCTGTCCCTCCACAGCAAAGATCTGAAAAACTACAGAGACACACGTAATGACAACAACATCAGAACACTGAAAAAGGGAATAAAGGGTGTATGTATAGAACCTTCTAATGAAGAGGAAGGCAAGGCAATACGAAGTAATAACAGACTGGTTCAAACCTATGAAGATAAGGGTAAATTTCAAGGTAACCACAAAGAAAGTTAACAAACATCAAAATAAAGAACAAAAACAAAAAGTCTCAGTAAAAACAAAACCTACAAAAACAAAAGAAATGAAAAACAAACAATAGGAACTCAGCACAGGAGGGTAAGAGGAACAAAGAAAACATCAGCACCACAAAAAAAAGCACTACAAAATGATAGCAATAAACTCACACCTATCAATAATTAAACTGAATGTAAATGGCCTAAATACACCCATAAAGAGATGGAGAGTGACAGAATGGAAAAGAAAACAG
>NW_004443961.1:9107828-9109296 GCF_000243295.1 Trichechus manatus latirostris
TTCTACCAAACATTCAGAGAAGAACTTATACCAGTACTACTCAAACTATTTCAGAACATAGAAAAGGAAACAACACTTCTGAATTAATTCTATGAAGCCACCATAACCCTGATACCAAAACCAGGCAAAGCCACCACAAAAAAAGAAAACTACAGACCAATATCTCTCATGAATATAGATGCAAAAATTCTCATCAAAATTCTAGCCAATAGAATTCAGCATCATATCAAAAAAAATAATACACCATGACCAAGTAGGATTCATACCAAGTATGCAAGGATGGTTCAACACTGGAAAATCAATCAACATAATCCATCACATAAATAAAAGGAAAGAAAAGAATCACGTGATCATCTCAACTGACACAGAAAAAGCATTTCACAAAGTTTCAACACCAATTCCTGATAAAAACTCTCAATAAAATACGTATAGAAGGAAAGGGAAATTTCTCAACATAATAAAGGGCATCTACGCAAAACCAACAGCCAATCTCATTCTTAATGGAGAGAGGCTGAAAACATTCCCCTTGAGAACAGGAATACGACAAGGATGCCCTTTATCTCCACTCCTATGGAAGTCCTAGCTACAGCAATAAGGCAAGAAAAAGAAATAAAGGGCATCCAAATTGGTAATGAAGAAGTTAAACTTTCCCTGTTTGTGGATGATATGATGCTATACGTAGAAAACCCTAAAGACTCCACGAGAAAACTACTGGAACTAACAGAAAGATTCAGCAGAGTAGCAGGACACAAGATAAACATACAAAAATCAGCTGGATTCCTATACACCAATAAAGAGAATGATGAAAAGGAAATCAGGAGAACAATACCATTTATAATAGCCCTTAAAAAAATAAAATACTTAGGAATAAATCTAACCAGGGATAAAAAAAGACCTATACAAAGAAAACTACAAAAGGGATCTACATAAATGGAAAAATATACCATGCTTATGGATAGGTAGACTCAACATAGTGAAAATGACAATTCTACCCAAAGCAATTTACAAATACAATGCAATCCCAATCCAAATACCAATGACATTCTTTAAAGAGACAGAAAAACTAACCTTCAACTTTATTTGGAAAGGGAAGGAGCCCTGGATAAGTAAAGCACTACTGAAGAAGAATAAAGTAGGAGGACTTGCACTACCTGACCTCAGAACCTACTATACAGCTAGGGTAGTCAAAACAGCCTGGTACTGGTACAACAACAGATACATCGACCAATGGAACAGAATTGAGAATCCAGATGTAAATCCATCCACCTACAGTCACCTGCTCTTTGACAAGGGCCCAAAGTCCATCAAATAGGGAACAGACGGCCTCTTTAACAAATGATGCTGCCAAAACTGGATGTCCACCGCAAAAAAATGAAACAGGACTCATACCTCACACCATACACAAAAACTAATTCAAAATGGATCAAAGACCTAAATATAAAGCCAAAAACTATAAAGTTCATAGAAG
>NW_004443961.1:9109396-9160629 GCF_000243295.1 Trichechus manatus latirostris
ACACAAAAACTAATTCAAAATGGATCAAAGACCTAAATATAAAGCCAAAAACTATAAAGTTCATAGAAGAAAAAATTGGATCAATGCTACAGGCCCTAATGCAAGGCATTAACAGGATACAAACCATAACCAACAACACACAAACTCCAGAAGATAAGCTAGGTAACTGAGATCTTCTAAATATTAAACAATTATGCTCATCAAAAGACTTCATCAAAAGAGTAAAAAGAGAACCTACAGACTGGGAAAAAAATTTTTGGACATTACAAGTCAGACAAAAGTCTAATCTCTAAAATCTACAAGAAAATCCAACACCTCTACAACAAAAAGACAAATAATCCTATTAAAAAATGGGCAAACGAATGAATAGACACTTCACCAAAGAAGACATTCAAGTGGCCGACAGACACATCAGGAAACGCTCACGATCACTAGCCATTAGAGAAATGCAATTTAAAACCACAATGAGATATCATCTTATCCCGGCATTACTGCTATGAATCAAAAAAACTGAAAATAACAAATGTTGGAGAGGCTGCTGGGAGATCACAACTCTTACACACTGCTGGTGGGCATGCATAATGATGCAACCATTTTAGAAAATGATATGGTGCTTTCTTAGAAAGCTAGAAATAGAAATACCATACAATGCAGCAATCCCACTCCTAGGAATATATCCTAGAGAAATAAGAGCCATCACATGAATAGACAGATGCACACTCATGTTCATTGCAGCATTGTTCACAACAGCAAAAAAATGGAAACAACCTAGATGCCCATCAACAGATGAATGGATAAACAAACTATGGTACATACACACAATGCAGTATTATGCAACGACAAAGAACAATGATGAATCTGTGAAGCATCTCATAACATGGATGAAACTGAAGGACATTATGCTGATGAAATAAGTCAATCACAAAAGGACAAATATTGTATGAGACCACTACTGTAAAAACTCATGAAAAAGTTTACACACAAAAAGAAACAATCTTTGTTGGTTACAAGGGATGGGAGGTGGAAATACTAAATAGACAATAGATAAGTGGTAACTTTGGTGCAGGGTAAGACAGTACACAATACGGGGGAAGCCAGAACAACTTGTACAAGGAAAGGTCATGGAAGCTCCATAGACACATCCAAACTCCCTGAGGGACTGAATTGCTGGGCGAAGGGCTGTGGGGACTATGGTCTCGGGGGACATATAGTTCAATTGGCATAACACACTTTATAAAGACAATGTTCTACATTCTACCTTGGTGAGCAGCTTCTGGGGTATTAAAAGCCTGTGAACAGCCATCTAAGATACTCCACTGGTCTTACCCCTTCGGGAGCAAGGGAGAATGAAGAAAACAAGATACAACTACCTCGGCCTCCACCAGACTGAGTCCAGTACAGCTAGATGGTGCCTGGCTACCATCACTGACTGCTCTGACCGGGATCACAACAGAGGGTCCCAACAGAGCTGGAGATAAATGTGGAACAAAATTCTAACCCACAAAAAACGACCAGATTTACTGGCCTGACAGAGACTGGAGAAACCCTGAGACTATGACCCCCAGACACCCTTTAGTTCAGTAACGACGTCACTCCAGAGGTTCACTGTTAAGCCAAAGATTAGACAGCCCCATAAAACAAAATGAGACTAATGGGGGCACAACAGTCCAGGGACAAGGAGTAGAAGGCAGGAGGGGACAAAAAAGCTAGTAATAGGGAACCCAAGGTTGAGAAGGGACAGTGTTTACATGTCATGGGTTTGTTAACCATTGTCAGAAAACAATATGTGTACTATCTGTTTAATGAGAAACTATTTGTTCTGTAAACCTTCATCTATAGTACAATTAAAAAAAAATTAATTAATTAACTAAGTAAGATAGGAAGCCAAGAGAGGGTATGAAGTTGATGAGTGACATGATTTAATTTACATTTTAAAAGGATCACCTTGAGTCTGTGAAGAACAGTTTATAGGGAGGAAAGGGTACAGACAAGGGACAGATTAAATGGTTATTTCAGTTTCCAAGGATAAAATGACAGTGGTCTGGGTTGATGGAGTAGCAGAGACAGTGGGGTCTTGATGACAGTTTAAAGACAGTATTTCATGAGGACTACCTATGAATTGGAAGGGGGGAAAAGGAGCCAAGGAGACTATGTAACTCTATTACACATTCATATGTTTTCAGAAACTGAAAGTTGCCCTAATAGGAGCATTTTCAGTACATTTTTAAAATTATAATTTCTTGGTTTACAAGAGAGATGATAATCACTTTATCAGGATCTTAAAGAAATTCACAAGTCCTTGGTCTTAAGATTTCAAGTATACGATGATTTTTTTTCCAGTGCTTTACCTTGCACCTTCCAACATAGACACAGCTTGTGCATAAAAACTAACAATTTTAGAAGAACTCAAATAACCTTACAGGCTCTTTACTTCCTTCCCATTATAGCAAACTCAGAGCTTGCACAGGATAAAAGCTTTACTTTTGCCAATGCCAGGACTCATTACCTTGTCATTGTAAGTGTCGTGTTTAACAGTGACTTTCAGTAACTAAGATTTTATACACTTTAGGGATACTTCACAGGGAAAGAACATTGTATTCAGGTAATTGTCTAGTATTCAGTTTTGTTACTAATATATCACCACACAGCTTTCCCAAAAGTAGTGTAGCTCCTCACTTTAGAAAGAAAATGCCAAAACACTATTAAACAAATTTCCTGTAGGTGAGGGCCTAAACTGAATATAAAATATATGGTATGTATTTTCAATGGGAGTCTAATTGGATGTTTTATAGAGAATCAAGATGGACCTGTCCCTTCCTCAATTCTCTACATAGCATTTTCTAAGTAAAACTTCATCTTGCTTAAATTATAATTAAACCTACTGATAAAAAAAATATTAGCCATTAACCAAAAAGTAATAGTTTAACAATCAGTACTTCAAATGAATTAAACTAACTGTATATTTATAAAATCAATACTTTGTATTCAGTCTCACCTCACTTTTTTCAAATTGTATCTTTTTAATGCTTTACCCTAGAAGCAATTTTATTTTCTGTGACGAATAATGATAACCAATGAACAATTATACTAAGCTATAGTATCCCCTGGTGGCACAGCGGTTAAGAGCTCAGCTGCTGACTAAAAAGGTAGCAGTTCGAATCCATCAGCGGCTCCTTAGAAACCCTATGGGGCAGTTCTACTCTATCCTATAGGGTTGCTATAAGCCAGAATCTACTTGACCACAACTGGTTTGGGTTTTTGTTTTTTTGTGTTTGTTTGTTTTTAATAGTATCATTAAAAGGTGCCCTGGTGGCCTAGTGGTGAAGCACTGGGCTGCTAACAGAAAGGTCAGTGGTTCGAACCTACCAGACTCTCCATGAGAGAGAGAGGTGGTAGTTGGCTTCCATAAAGATTATCGACCTTTGAAACCCTATGAGGCAGTTCTACCCTGTACTACAGGGTCGCTGTGAGTCAGAATCAACTCAACAGCAAAGGATTTGGTATCATTAGACAATGCAGAATACTTATAACTTATTCCATTTACAGAGAATACCTGTGAATGGTTTACTTGTTTATATTTGTCTTTCTAGCACTGCAAGCTGCATGAAAACAAGGAAAGCATGTCTTACTTCCTTACCACTCTTCATCTAGTTTCCTGCACACTGTACCAGGCATGCAACATGGCTTGGAGAAGACGAGGTATATAGGATTTATATTTTAATCATCTAAAGGAAGATAAAAGGAAGAAAGGGAGTAAGCGAAGGAGGGAAGGAGGCAGGGAAGGAAGAAAGAAGGGAGAGAGGAAGAAGTGGGATGAAAACCCTGTGGGAATCAGGAGAGCTGAGTGTTTATTTCAGACTAGGAATTAAATAAACCCGCTGTCATCGAGCTGATTCTGACTCATAGCGACCCCACAGGGCTTCCAAGACTGTAAATCTGTCTGGAAGCAGACTGCCACATCTGTCTCCCACGGAGGGATGGTGGTTTTGAACCACCAGTCTTTCAGTTAGCAGTCCATTGCTTTAATGCAATTAAATAGCTAGGGTTTTCTTTTTTTTTCTTCCTTTTTCTTTTTTTATTGTTGTGCTTTAAGTGAAAGTTTACAATTTAAGTTACTCTCATACAAAAATTTATAAATACATTGTTTTGTGACCCTCCCTACACTGTGACAGCACACTCCTCCTTTCCACCCCGGATTTCCCGTGTCTATTCAGCCAGGTCCTGACCCTCTCTGCCTTTTCAACTCACCTCCAGATGAGAGCTGCTCATTTAATCTCATGTATCTACTTGAGCTAAGAAGTTCACTCCTCATGAGTATCATTTTGTGTCACATTAGCTAGGTTATTTTGAGGCAAGCATTGGCTCTGGTGTGATGGTGAATTTTGCTATCTGAACTCTTAAGTTCTTTATAGCTTTTAGAGTTTGTAATCCTAATTAGGTATATATATGTGGAGCCCTGCTAACCAAAAGGTCAGCAGTTTCAATCCACTAGTCACTCCTTGGAAACCCTATGGGGCAATTCTACTCTGTCCTAAAAGGTTGCTATGAGTTGGAATCGACTCGGTGGCAATGCGTTTATATATATATACTTACACTCATGCACAAAATACACACACACATGATATATATAATTCTTGGTATGATTTAAATTGTATCAATGCCCGAATTTATAAAAGCAGTCAAATATTCTCTGCACCCTATATAAGAAATTATAATATTCTTCTATTTGAAAGCAAAGGACTATAGCATTCTTAATAGTTCATATAGCTATAAAATATCTTGAGACTTTGGGAAGGAAAGGTATCAGTCTTAGTATTTACATATATTATTACCAAACCTTCTACTATAGAGGGGCATAAAAAACCTGTTATCTAATTATTATGAACGTGCCATTCAACTCTATGTGTAGTAGAAAAAGAAAATCGTTCAAATATCTACCTTAGGTCGTTAAATTGGAAAACTGCAGTTGCATTTCCTGAAGGAATGTAATCATGATCATTTTATCTGCACCACATAACTGCAACAGCAGCAACAGGCTTCTCCTTAAGAGAACACATTCTGAGCCATAAATAAGCAATACCGTATGGAGAAAACCATCAACAAGGATACGAGAGCTGAGTTTCTTTCTGGTATTCCTTAATATGTGACACCATATAAAGCAATAGTGTCTTCTTCCTCTGCTAAGATATCTGAATTGCATCAGCATGAAGAGACTGGAATAACATTTTCAATCCCCACTTCAATAGATTCTTTATGTAAGGAACTTATTCTCCATACAAAGTAACGTTCTAAAAGAGAAAGTAAAATGTTCAAAAATGACGAGAAGGCACAGATCTTCTGAGGACTGGTCCTTTCTTTAGAGTTACACAAATTAATCCACTGATGGGATTGGCCCAAGTTATCAAAACCACGTGACTCTTGGTGTTTTTTGTATGATGCTCATCTTATTGTACTGTGTTTAATAATCGTTTGTGTACTCACTTCATCTCCCCCTACTCTGTAAAGTACTTGAGAGCAATGGTTTTTAGCTGTGACTCATAGCCATTTCAGCTATACACTAAGGATCAATAAATCTTGTCCAGTTTAACTGAGGCAACAATTGTACCTATTTTTTTTTCTGTATTTATGAGTTATATAAGTACCATTTCATAAAGAAAATCACATATTGTGATTCCTATCTAATTTGAGGATATATACATGGTAACATCTAATCTGATATACAAAAAACAGAAGTCAGCTTGTGTGTGTTTAGATGCATGTAAATAGTATAACTAGCAATTTTATGATCATCAAAGGCTCAGAATTAAAATGAAATATTACAGTGGGTTGATATCTTTAGTCCACTTCTCTCTTTCCACCTCCGTCGTACTCAACAATTTCATGGAAAGGAAATACTTATTTTTTAACAGATTTAGATAATTATGCTAAATAATATAAATAAATAAAACCATTAGAAAATATCTATATATATGAAGTTCTTAATAACCTTGATTTCATACTAATACTAGTAAAGATATATGTAGATCAACATAAGTAAAAAAAAGTCTTCAGCATCTCAATAAGATAGTTTTAAAATAGATATTAAGCTCAGATGGGTAGAAACAATCACCCAACTAACTTCTCTATTTGTCTTGTCATAGACATCTCAAACTTTATATGTAAAACAGAATTATGTTTCCAATCCTAACAATTTCCTTCTCTAACTTCTTCCATATTAGTATATAATGTTACATCCAACCAATTTGCTCAAGTCAAAAACATGAGTATCAGAATTGAAATCTCTCTCTTCGAATCCTTTTTCATGTCCAAATGATCACAAAGCTCAAAATCTGATCTTTAATGTATTCACTGGTAAAAATAACATGATAATCAATGTGTGTTTCAACATCTATAGGGATTAAATGAGAAAAATATATAGAGAGAGTATGTAGAATTCTCTTCTGATAGTTTTTATTAATACCTATAACAGCTCATTGAATTCATACTTTGGATGCTTCAAGCAAGGTTTAATGTGCAAAATTAATTTGCTACACGTGTGGTAGTTGGAACTGGATAATTGTAAAGATAGCTAAAGTTTCAGTAACTCTCCCACACAGGAGCTTATTCTTTACAGATACTATCTTAATACATTTCAGTGAAAGATAGCTTTTATTCTAGTTACTCTAGATTATACTAATAAATCATATATGCTCTAAGTAGACTATATATGTATATATGAAACTCTGGTGGCACAACGGTTAAAATTAAAAACAGGTGTGAGTGCAACTATTTAATATATTCAGTATTATTACTGGTAGTGACAATAATCGTCTATGAACTTAGTAATTGCGATTGAAGAGCCATGAGTGCTGACGCAAAAATATAGTAATCCTTTTCTAAACATTTGAATGAGAATCTACTTGTAATATTTCTTCAGCCTTTGTCAAGAATCGCTTCTCTTCTCATATATTAACTACATTTATAAACTATGCTAGAATTCAATGCTCATAAGAAACCAGATTTGACACATCTGCTCAGACATGCAATTAGAACGGCTCTTTTTCCATTTTAATCTTAACACAAGGGTTTCTAATTTAAGCATTCAAACTAAACTGAACCCTATAAGCTCTGTCAATTTCATCCACAAAGCTCTTTTGTTAGACAGTTTCATCAAAAGTTAAACAATTCATTTTACTAGGAAAAGAACAGATCAGTATAAGAATAAATTGTATTGTTAATGCATGGACAGATCACTGGATTACTGCTAATGTATTATTAGTCAAGCAGAATCTCCTTTTGAAGGAGTCTTGAAGTCCACGTCATAAACTGATTAAAGATCAGTGAACCAGTGCTTTCTATCTTTGTTGTATATTAATGAGGAACTTTCTATCCCAGAAAGCTTTTCTGTACTAGTAATCTTTAGCTCCCTGAAGTTAGAGCATATTGGAGCTGTATAAGAACAACAACAAAAAATTTCCCTATCTGTCCTGGGTATACAAAATTATATTTTAAAATTATATTTCAATCATTTAAAACTTTTAATATTTGATGTCAGTCTTCATACTTATATTCTTACACAGGTAAAAATAAGGAAATACTGTCGCTCCTGTTTGTGCATGCATATTTGTTTATGTTAAGCAGAATGATACACAAGGGCACCATATGTGTTTGTGTGTGTGTATGCGTGTGTGTGTGTGTGCAGAGAGAAAGTGAGGGAGAGGGAGGGGGAGGAAGAAAGATCATTCAGAAAGTGACAGCAATATAAAATAATGTTCTGACACAAAAAGATGAATAGTCAACTTTCCAGTAATGAGAAATGGATTATTTAAAACTCATTAGAATTGATGGACTTACAAATGAGGCATACAATTATTTCCATTCAGTCTGTTGTTTGAGCTGTATATCCTTGCAAAACGATTGTTAAAAAAGGTTGCATCACAGTACAACATTTTTAGAGAACAAATAAAATAATGTTTTTCATTAAATAATATCAGTAATAGTTTAAAATGCTCACTGTGATAGAACATGAATGAAGGGAAAACAATACTGATTGGGTCTTATCACATACTCTTTTTCTGCTCTTTTGACATTATGTGAGCTCCTAAATATTCAGCTAAGGAAACGGATTGCATGAAGTAAAATATCTTACCCATAGTCCCTCTGATATTAAGTGATAAGACAGGACTCTAACCCAGTCTTTGGGACACCAAGGCCATTCTCTTTAATCTAAATCCCCACCTCCCCCACGGGTAAGATACTCATAATAGTCCTATTTGATTTTTCCTGTAATTCTTTACCTAGTTCACATTAATGATATTAATGTAAAAGTAAACTCTTCAGAAGAGCTAACATTTAACAAAGCACTCTTTCACAGTAATGAGATATACTAAACTTCATCCACCAGAATTCTGGGGAGCCTATTACCAAGAATTTGATTGGTCATTTGATTGATATGACATATCATATTTCAAATATTTATTTTTTTCACTTGTTTGAATAAGCAAGGAATGGATATAAAGTTCAGAAAGAGGAAAAGGATAAATTATGAAGGGACCGGAGTCATTTGACTTCTCAAATTTGAAAATAAGTAGGTCCTGTGAATACAAAAAAGTAAATGTTGACAATAAGCTGGCATACGTTTTCTGCAGAGGAGTTCCTCAATAAGCATCTACACGTTAAATGTGTATACCCTTTGACCCAAAAATTCTATATCTAGGTATTTATACCAAAGAAATAAATATGCATGGGAATGATGATTAAAGCTCTAGTCATAGCAGGGGGCAGGGGAGGAGGGGAAGGAAGCAACTAAACGTTCATTGGTAAAGGATTAGTTCATTAAAATACATAATAATGTAGATACATATTTATTGCCATTTGAAGTTGTCTCTGGCATACTGCTGAGTGAAAAAGCAGCTTCAAAAACAGCAAATAAAGTAGGAAACCATTTTGTAATTTGTATAACTTGTCTATCTTTCCTAGAAAGCATGTTCATCTTCTAGGATGTTATCTGCCTCCGGTGGGAGTTTGTATGACTTAGTTTCTTCTTTGCATTTAAAAAATACACGCAGCTAAATTTTACAAAATTGACAGCCATACTGAAAAGTAATAACAACAAATGAATAATTATCGTTAAGGTATGTGCATCTTAGGTCATTGACTTTGCATTTTATCAGCTGGCAAATTTTGTTGATTCAATATTTACAGGTCTCTTTTTTTAGGTTTCTATTGTTCCAGCTAAGGCCTTTATTTTCTTTCACATATACTGCTATACTAGTTCCTCATCCCTGACACCTAGATGCTTCTCTCTTCAATAAATTCTGTATGTAGTGATTCTAAAACTGAGAGATGGTTGAGTTAATATTGGAATAATCTACTAGAATAATCTAAGAAGATTTCTCAGACCAGTATCAGAACCCTCCCTCACCCCTCCTCATTAATACTTTCCCTCCCTTTCCATGGATACATTCTTATATATGAATCATCAGCAAAAAGCCCATGTGTGGGTAATTTGAACTACTGTCATACATATTTATTAACATTATAAAAAAATAGACTAAACTCATATTTCTTTTCAAATAAATTTCATGGTTACCCACAATGAAGCACAACTTCTTTAGCTTGGCCTTTAAGATGCTTCATAATCTGATTCATTTATGGCTTTATTTCTCCTTCACACCTTTCTCTTCCATGTGCTGCACCGACAACTGATTAGTCGTGGTGGTGAACTCCAATTCACCTACTCTAACTTCCATACTTTTTCTTATGCTGATTCTTCTTGCAGCAGTGCCTCCTTCAACAATTTCCACCTGTATCCAAGCTCCAAATATTTCAATACACTGCTCAAATTCTACTCTTTCTCCAAGCCTTCTGAGATTTTCACATTCATAATTAACTTCTCTCTTACTCACTTTCCAAAAGGATGTTTTACTTGTTTTATAGTGCTTAACTTTGTCTTTCATTTTCCATCGCCTCAAATGTGTGCAAAAGCTGGACGGTGAAAAAGGAAGACCAGAGAACTGGCACATTTGAATTGTGGTGTTGGCAAAGAATGTTGATTATACTGAGGATTGCCAGAAGAATGAACAAATTATTTGTAGAAGAAATACAACTAGAATGCTCCTTAGAACTGAGAATGGCAACACTTCATCTAGCTTACTTTGGACACATCGTCAGGAGGGACCAATCACTTGAGAAGGAGATCATGCTTGGTAAAGGAGAGGATCATCAAAAAAGAGGGAGACCCTCAGTAAGATGGATTGTCACAGTGGCTGAAACGATGGGCTCAAACATAGCAATGATTGAGAGGATTACACAGGACTGGGCGATATTTCATTCGTTATATGTAAAGTCGCCACGAATCAGAGCTGACTCAATGGTACCAAACAACAACATTGTCTTAATAAAGTACCGAATGGCTCTATGAATATAATGGCCAGAACTAGAAAAACTGCTTATTTTTCACTCACTGGTTTCTCTACATGTCAATAAGATAGTGTACGTCCATACAAAACCCAAACCAAACCAAACCCGTTGCCATCCAGTCGATTCCCACTCATAGCGACCCTATAGGACAGAGTACAACTGCTCCACAGGGTTTCCAAGGAACAGCTGGTGGATTTGAACTGCCAGCCTTTTGGTTAGCAGCCAATCTGTTAACCACTATGCCACTAGGTCTCCATACATCCATATACTTTATCAACTATATGGCTCTAAAAAATATAAGAAATTATTATTTTAATGATTTGTAGTATTATTATTCTCTTCAGTAACCTATTCTGTTCATAAAAGTGAATTCATTTAATATTCCAGGGATTTCTAGAGGTGATTCAAGGGCTGACAGTGAAGGCCATGCCACCTAGAAGCTATAGGTGGGCAATCAGCTGGTTTGGGGTTCTGGTAAATCCTGGCAAATGCATCAAGAGCTGGATGTCACATATCAGGATGCCTCTGAACCACCTGTGGTGCTTATAAAAATTCAGATTTCCAACTTTCCAGAAAGAAATATTTACCCAGAGATCTCCAGGAGTGGGAGGAAGAGGTGGTAATCTGAAATTTAGGAAGCATCCCAGGCTTTTCTGCTGCTAGTAGTCCGAGGGCTTCCACTTTGAAAAATACCCTGTTAACAAGGGGACACTTGCAAATATTTCTAAAACAGGATTTATGGACTGCCTAAATTATTGCATTAATCAGGAGTGAAACAAACTTCTTGTTGAAATGGACAGATCCCTGTCCATTTTTTGAGTTCAAAATCAAAACTATAATCATAATCCCAAACTCAAATGTGAGTTTGTTTTATCAAAGCTAAAACAAAATAATCTCCATATATCTTTTGAATAATCAGCCCTCAGGTCTCAGGGAAAGCGGAAGGAGCTCTTATAACAAGAACTGATTATAAGCACGGCTGATAAAAGGAAATGAATTCCAGTGTCATTTTTTCCTTATGCAACACTATTGAATAACCATCTGGACCCAACAATTTATTTCCTGAATGGTCTTCAGCAAGACTTCACATTTCCTCTCCAGAAATTAAAAAAAAAAAAATTTCAAAGGATTTTGCTTATTAGTGGAAATTTTTGCTAATTGCACAGTCTTCAAAGTCTAAATTAGGTCTGATTTGGTTACCGTAAGACATACAATATTAGAGTATATTGTATTAATCCTTAAATGCCTTCTTAATTACTACTGCCTTTTTAGAACATTGTTTTTCTTTTTTCTCCTAAATGGATCCAATTAAGTTTTGATTGTCCTTTTTTTCCCCTTGAAATTATAAACAAACTCTTATCTTCTCCACTCATAATAGATTTGTTCATTCAGCATACAGAGAAATTCAGTTGTACTAATCATTTAAACCGTAAACTTGCCCCCAGCGTTTGTTAACACTCTAAAGGTATTTGTACCTATTTACTTTTTTATTACTATTTTTTAAGATTTTAATTAGTTCAGCTAACAGAGTTACTTTTCCTCTTAGATTGATACATATATATGTATATACATATATATATTTTTTTTTTTTTTTTTAATTCAGGTGTCCAGTGTCAATATGGTGCCTACAAACTGTCTACATTGTCCTCCACTTCTCTCACTTCAATGTTTTTGAGAAGAATCCACTCTGGGAGACAATACATCTTTGGGGACAAATCATGGACCTGAATCTTGAATGACATTTCAATTCATAGGTTTCTTTTAAATCAACTATTGACTAACTGCTTTAAATGGAAAAAAAAAAACAAAAAACAGTGAAGGAGTGAATAAATAACACATTTGTTCTCTTTCCCTGTGTTCTTCTCTGGCAACAAAGGGTAATTTTTACTTCCACGGTTGCTGAGATGGACAACAAATATAATAAATAGAAGTTCTACTGAGGCAATCAATAGTACTCGTTGCTCCTAACTGGTATGGAATTAATTCTGGACCAAACTCAGGTAACCTAATTTCTGTCAGTAGGGTAATGATATCATCAAAAGAAGAGTTCCCATCAACAACAAACAAATAAACAATACAATTAAAAAATGGGCAAAGGACATGAACATACACTTCACCGAAGAAGAATTTCAGGCAGCTAAAAAACACATGAAGAGATGATCGTGATCATCAGCCATTAGAGAGATGTAAATCAAGACTACAATGAGATAGCATCTCACCCCTGCAAATATGGCACTGATGCAAAAAAAAAAAAAAAAATTGCTGGGGAGGTTGTGGGGAAATTAGAACCCTTATCTGTTGCTGGTGGGATTGTAAAATGGTAAAAGCACTATGGAAAATGGTATGGCACTTCCTCAAAAAGCTAGAAATATAAATATCTTGTTGTTCTTAGGTACCTTCGAGTCATTTCCAACTCATAGTGACTGTATGTACAACAGAATAAAACACTGCCCGGTCCTGTGCCATCCTCACAATTGTTGCTATGCTTGGTTACCCTAATGTGTCAACTCACCTGGTCTGAAAGTTCTTTCAGTATTGCAACTCAAGGCTTGAATTTTTTCTTCAGTTCTTTCAGCTTGAGATATTCCTCGTTTCACAACCTCTTCTGTATCTGGCTTGAATTTCTGGTAATTCCCTGTTAATGTCCTGTTGCAACCCCTTTTGAATGATCTTCGCAAAACTTTACTTGTGTGTGATATTAATGATACAGTCCGATAATTTCTACATTCTGTTGGATCACCTTTCTCTGGAATTCCATCAGTTCCTGAAGCCTTGTTTTTCACCAATGCCTTCAGTGCAGCTTGGGGTTTCTTCCCCCAGTACCATCGGTTCTTGATCATATGCTACCTCCTGAAATGGTTGAATGTTGAAGGATTCCACAAGGAAAATATTAAACAAAGCAGGAAGAATCAAAACAAAATGGAAGTAATACACAGAGTCACTGTATCAAAAAGAATTGGTTGACATTCATCCATTTCAGGAGGTAGCACAGGATCAAGAACTGATGATACTGAAGGAAGAGGTTCAAGCTGCACTGAAGGCACTGGCAAAAAACAAGGCTCCCGGAATTAATGGAACACTGATTGAGATATTTCAACAAACAGTTGTAACGCTGGAAGTGTTCACTTGTCTATGCCAAGAAATTTGGAAGACAGCTACCTGGCCAACTGACTGGAAGAGATCCATATTTTTACCCATTCCAAAGGTGATCCAACAGAATGTGGATACATCATAGACATAACCAAATACCTCACGGGATTGGTTTACTGGGTTAGAAGGCGTAGGACCATAGTCTCATAGACCAACTTGATCAATTGCCATAACATAGTTTATAAAGTTTATGTTCTACATCCTATTTTGGTAAGTAACATCTTAGGTCTTAAAAGCTTGTGAGTGGTCATCTAAGATGTAGACCAACTATTGGTCCCTACTCATGTGGAGCAAAAGAGAAAGAAGGAAACCAAAGACTCAAAGAAGAAATTAGAGGACTAATAGCCTACATGAACCATTGTCTTATCTATCCTGAGACCAGAACTAGATGGCGCCTGGCTACCAATACTAACTGTTCTGACCAAGGACACAATAGAAGGTCCTGGATAGAATGGGAGAAAAATGTAGAACAAAACTCAAATTCCTAAAAAAAGGAAAAAAGCCAGATTTACTAGACTGGTGGTAAATAGACAAACTCCCAAGACCTTTCAGCTAAATAACTGACTCATTAAAAAAAAAAAAAAAAAAAAATCAGTGAGCACTGACCTCTTTTAAAAAACATCATCTATATGAACCAAAATGGCCAAATTTACCTTAAAATAAAGATGGTAAGGAGGAGCAGGGAAGCTAGATTAAGGGAAATGAAACAACCAGAATGGAAATAATAACGCTGACACATTGTGAAAAATGTAACCAATGTCACTGAACAATACGCATAGAAATTATAAAATGATAACCTAATTTGCTATGTAAATATTTACTAAAAACATAATAAAATCTTACAAAAAAAGAAGAGCTCCAAAAATATAAAAATGATACATTAAATGGCAATCTAAAAATTACATATGAGTGCAGATGAATGCCATTTAAAAACACGTTTTAAATGTATTTTGAAAATTTATACAATTCTAATGAATAAGTATTTAAAGTATTGACAAAATAGTTTTTAAACTTGTTAAAATATGGTTATTTTATAATCTCAAAATCAACTGCAATTTACCTAAAAATTTAGGTCTTTATTATATGATTATTTTAAAGTCATCATAGCCAATTTAGATATTGAACATATCAAATGTATAAACGTTAATGATGATAATGTGTGTCCATAAAGATATGCTTATAACCCAATGACATGTTAACTGTAAAATTGTTAATTCATTCATCACCACTCTTTATAAATACTATTTTTTATCTGTTTCTTTAGCATTTGATCAGATAAATAGAGTTGTTGTTAGGTACTATCGAGTCAGTTCCAACTCATAGCAACCCCATGTACAACAGAATGAAACTCTGCCCAGTCCTGCACCACCCTCACAATCGTTATGTTTCAGCCCATTGCTGCAGCCACTGTGTCAATCCATCTCATCAAGGATCTTCCTCTTTTTCACTGATACTCTACTTTACCAAGCATGATGTCCTTCTTCAGGAATTGGTCCCTCCTGATAACATGTCCAAAGTATGTAAGATGAATTCTTGCCATCCTTGCTATTAAGGAGCATTCTGGCTGTACTTCTTCAAGACAGATTTGTTTGTCCTTTTGGCAGTCCATGGTATATTCAGTATTCTTTGATGATGCCATAATTTCAAGGTATCAGTTCTTCCTTGGCCTTCTTTATTCATTGTCCAGCTTTCACATGCATATGAGGCGATTGAAAATACCATGGCTTGGGTACTAGTCTTCAAAGTGACATCTTGCTTTTGAACACTTTAAAGAGGTCTTTTGCAGCAGATTGGCCAAAAAATAGAGAGAGATCTAAAAACTTTAATCAGCTGACAGTAAATTAGAGTAATTTTTGGCAGAGAATTAGAAGTAGTTTGTATTGAACTAAAAATAAATACAAGACTCCAGCAAAAATATGTTTAATGTGGGGAGAATTAAAAGCAACCACACCAAGGAAGCCAAGAGGACAGACTCCCAGTTGCTACAAATATGCCTGCATGAGATACCCAAACCAAAGGAGACTAACATTAGGGAGTTTTTATGAGATGTGATGAGAATAATAAAAATTGCCACAGTACATTAAACCATCAGGACTTGTGAGGGACACATTTGAGAGGGTTAGCTAACCTTTACAGCCTGTGTAACTGCAGTGAAGAATAAATCACACTGAACTGATCCCTAAGGGGGGAAGCAGTATTATTAAGGACGTTACAAGATAAGGCAAGAAGACCATTACTTATTTCAGTATCTAAATAAAAGATACAGCTTTATTTAGATATTGAATAGTAAAAGATTTTTATATAAGTTAAAAATATAAATATATCTAAATGAAAGAAAACAGATGTAATTCCAACTGATTCCATATTATATCCACAATGTAATTTTCTGAGAATAGTTACTGTCAAAAATCCAGATAAGCATATTATTAGTAAATTCCACTATCTGGATTAAAGACTATTTTTCATAAATTTGAAAACATTAAGGGGTGATTTACAAAGTGCAAGACATAAAAATACGAATAAATTACCTATATAGACAAATTGCTATAATTAGATGATGGTTATTATGTGCCTACTGCCATTTTGACAGCTTTATTAAATATTAACTCATTTAATACTCAAGCTTATCCTATGAAGAATACATTATCACTATTCTTATTTTTTGAAACAAAAGTCTGGCAATCTACTTCTGAAAAGTCAGCCATTGAAAATCCTATGGAGCACAGATCTGCTTGGATGTAGGTGGGGTCTCCATGAGTTGGAACTGACTTGACTGCAACTGGTTTATCCTATTTTAATATGAGGAACAGAGCACAGAGAGTTTTAAGTAACTTGCCAAATATACAGCTAATAAGCGGCAGAGATGGAATTCCAATCCAGTCTAACCTTAGAGCTCATGATCTGAACCATTATACTTAGCTGCCTCACTGAAAGAATCGGATTGGAAGTATTCTGAGATCGACTGATTGGTCAGTGGATCAATTGATAGATTAATCGTCCTACCTACCTATCTTACCTATCTTTCTATCTATCTATCTACTTACCTATCATTAATCTATTCATATAATTTACTTTTAATAGAAATCCTGAAAGTGAGCTATTATTAACCTCATTTCACTGATATGAAAATATAAGCTGCAAAGGGTTTAGCAGTGTAAGATCATAGAACTAGTAAATGAAGTTTAGACATATAACCTGTGTCTCAGTCATCTAGTGCTGCTCTAACAGAAGTACCGTAAGTGGATGGTTTTAACAGAGAGAAATTTATTATCTTCATAGTCCAGTAGGCTACAAGTCCAAATTCAGGGCATCAGCTCCAGGAAAATGCTCTGTCTCTCTCTCTGTTGGCTCTGGAGAAAGGTCCTTGTGATGCCTCAGTCTCTCCTTGGTCTGGGAGCATCTCAGCACAGGAACTTCAGGTCCAAAGGACGCACTGTGCTCCCAGCGCTGCTTTCTTGGTGGTGTGAGGTTCCCATGTGTCTCTGCTCACTTCTCTCTTTTATATCTCAAAAGAGATTGCATTAAGACACTAATGTTGTCAACCTCATCAGTATAACCTCATCACAATGATAGAATTTACAACACATGAGGAGATCACGTATAATTTCATCATAGTGGTAGAGTTTACAACACATAAGGAAATCACATCAGATAACACAATCATACAATACTGGGAATCATGACCCAGACAAGTTGCTACACACATTTTTTGGGGGACACAATTCAATCCATGACAACCTGTATAACGCCAACACCTAACAATGGAAATGATTCTAAAAGTGCTAAGGGAGCATCTATAGATGGTAAAATATATGCATTCATTGAACCCTAAATATTAACTGAATTGGGTCTAGAACATCTGATTGTGCCTGGAAGTAAGGAAGTGTTAAAGAAATGATGGAGACATGGCAAAGGACACAGCAGCCAACCTAAAGGTCTATCAACAGCCAAAAATGGGATAATTTTAGCAACAAAAAAAGTTATGATAATAATGCATTATAATCCATATGATAAACCTGAATCAAGAAGCCCAAACTGACATAAGTAACTGAAAGAATATATATGAGAAGACAGAAAGCTTTTTCTTGTAACAGAATTCTAATTAATAAAATGTAGGAGTGTTGGAAATAAAAAGTCACATGAAAGTTCAAGTTGAAACTGAAGATACAAAACAAGTCCATGAGAGCCAAAATATGACCTAGAGTATATCCCACCTGAATTTAGAGACCATCTCAAGAATAGATTTGACACAATGAACACTAATGACTGAAGACCAGACGAGCTGTGGGATGTCATCAAAGACATCATACATGAAGAAAGCAAAAGGTCATTAAAAAGACAGAAAAGGAAAAAAAACACCAAAATGGATTTCAGAAAAAACTCTGAAACTTGCTCTTGAACGTCGAGTACCTAAAGCAAAAGTAAAAATGAAGTCAAAGAGCTGAACAGAAGATTTCAACAGATGGCTTGAGAAGACAAAGTAAAGTATTATAATGAAATGCGCAAAAACCTGGAGTTAGAAAACCAAAAGGGATGAACATGTTTAGCATTTCTAAAGCTGAAAGAACTGTAGGAAAAATGAAAGCCTCGAGTTGAAATATTGAAGCACTCTATGGGCAAAAAGTTGAATGATATAGGAAGCATCAAAAGAAGATGGAAGGTATACACAAAGTCATTGTACCAAAAAGAACTGGTCAACATTCAACCATTTCAGGAGGTAGCATATGATCAAGAACCGATCGCTCTAAAAGAAGAAGTCCAAGCTGATCTGAAGGCATTGGCAAAAATAAGGCTCTAGGAATTGACGGAATAACAACTGAGATGTTTCAACAAATGGATGCAACACTGGAAGTGCTCATTCGTCTATGCCAAGAAATTTGGAAGACAGCTATCTGGCCAATCAAATGGAAAAGACCTATATTCATGCCCATTCCAATGAAAAGTGATCCAACAGAATGTGAAAATTATTGAACAATATTATTAATACCACAATCAAGTAAAATTTGTCTGAAAAATAATTAAAAAACGGTTACAGCAGTACGTCATCCAGGAACTGCCAGAAATTCAAGCCAGATTCAGAAGAGGACACGGAAAGAGGAATATCTTGCTGATGTCAGATGGATCCAGGCTGGAAGCAGAGAATACCAGAAAGATGTTTACCTGTGCAAAGGCATTCAACTGTGTGGATTATAACAAATTATGGATAACATTGCGAAGAATGGGAATTCCAGAACACTTAAATGGGTTCATGCAGAACCTGTACATAGACCAAGAGGCAGTCATTGGAACAGAACAAGGGAATACTGCATGGTTTAAAGTCAGGAAAGGTCTGAGTCAGGGTTGTATCCTTATTCAATCTGTATACTGAGCAAATAATACGAGAATCTGGGTTATATGAAGAATGTGGCATCAGGATTAAAGAAAGATTCATTAACAGCTTGTGCTATGTAGATGACAGACCCTTGCTTGCTGAAAGTGGAGAAGGCTTCGAGCAATTACCCATGAAAATCAAAGACTACAGCCTTCAGTATGGATTACACTTTAACACAAAGATAACAAAATCCTCACAAATAGATTAATAAGTATTATCATGATAAAGGGAGAAAAGATTGAAATTATCAAGGATTTCATTTTACTTGGATCCTCAATCAACACCCATGGAAGCAGCAGTCAAGAAATCAAATGATGCATTGCTTTGGGCAAATTTGCTGCAAAAGACCATTTTAAAGTGTTAAAAAGCAAATATGTCACCTTGAAGACTAAGGTGCACCTGATCCAAGCCATGGTATCTTCAATCGCCTCATATGAATATTGAATATACCATGGAGTGCCAGAAGAACGAACAAATCTGTCTAGAAGCAAGGATGATGAGACTTTGTCTCACATACTTTGGACATGTTATCAGAGGGATCAGTCCCTGGAGAAGGATATCATGCTGGGTAAAGTAGAGGGTCAGTGAAAAAGGAAGACCTTCAATGAGATGGATTGACACAGTGGCTGCAACAATGGGCTCAAACATAGCAACGATTGTGAGGATGGTACAGAACCAGGCAATGTTTCATTCTGTTGTACGTAGGGTTGCTATGAGTGGAACGGACTCTATGGCACCTAACAACAGCAACATGTAACAAATTCCATAGTAATAATAGTGTCAGGAAAACTGGTCAATAGAGTCTAAAATTAGTGAGTAAAGATACGATGAGAAACGAGATCTTTACATAGTCTCAAAATTAGTATCTTCATACAAGATACTTATTAATTATAATGGGAAAATAGTTATTTTACAGACGAGAAACCTAACAAACCAAGGGATCAAAGAGAACATCAGCAGTATGGAGGAAACTGACATCATGTACCTCCTGATATGATGAACTGAAAAGGATACACTATCACTTCTGTTGGTAAATTAGACAAACCCAAACAGCAGGACATTCTCTCAAATAAAAAGCCTGTAGTCATAAAAAAAGTGTGAAAGTCATGAAAGAAAAAGAGACTGAGAAAACTTTTCAGAATAAAAGATACGAAGGAGACATGAACACTAAATGTATGTAATCCTGGAATAGATACTGGAACAGAAAAAGGACATTTGTGTTATAACTGGTGAAATTTGAATAAAGACTGATTTATAACCACTGTTTGTGATTATGTAAGATGTGAACACTTGGGCACTCTTGGGAAAGGGTACAAGTGCATACTGGGTAATATTTTTGCAACTTTTGAAAGTCTGAAATAATTTTAATGTGATCAGTTAAAAATTAAACATGCCTTATTGCCGTTAATATTACATATAAGAGTTTCAAAGAATCTATAAATAAATTAACAGATATAAAATTAAAAATTAGCAAATTGCTGAATACATAATCAATAAAAATTAATTGCACATATGATAAACTGTCAAAAAGCATAATTTTAAAAACAGACACCATGTGCCTCTTGATGGAAGTACATACCATCTGGATTAATCTTGCTGGAAAAAGTTAACTTAAATGGAGAAATTAAATAGAAATTAATCCTGTATGTCTCAGTAACAATTTACAGACAAATGATTTAAATAACGTCATGGGATGCCATCAGTAAATTCCAACTGTGTAAACTTACAAAGCAGGCACTCAACAGAAACCAGTCCAAACTAATTGTCTTAGATTCTCCAATCTTGCAGTGATTAACAAAAACTAAATCCAAACCCCACTGCCCTCTAGTTGATTTCAACTCATAGTGACCCTATAGGGTTTCCAAGGCTGTAAATTTTTACGGAAGTAGATTGCCACGTATTTCTCCCGCAGAGTGGCGGATGGGTTCAAACCACTAACTTTTTGGTTAGCAGCTGATCGCTTTAATCACTGCACCACCAGGGCTCGTCAGTGATTAACAAAGTAGCTTAAAAATACAAAGGAAGGAAAAGTATCAAAATCATGGGGGCTTGCTTGACTATTCAACTGCAATTCAGGGACTCAAAGTTGTTTTGATTAAAAAAGAAATGAATGTGTAAGAAACATTTATTTCTGCCAATCTTCCTAGAAATCAGAAGAGTCTGTCGATTATTTTTAAAATAAATAACAGCACACAGGCATAAAGTAGCAAACTCACTGAAATAGCACAATTGATATAAGATATGTAAAATAGTCACAAGAGTATCTGAATACATTTCTTGCTTTGAAATATAAAATGATCTATGTTCATCCCTGTTGAGGATAATACTTTAAAAATAATATTTCCCTTTCAAATTTTCTCAAGATAAATATATCAGGGCAACAATGAATATTGCTAAGATTCACTTACATATGACAGTTATCTGTCTCATAATAGCTTCTCTATCTTACAAAGATATTTTATTTAATGTAATCCTGTCAAAGTAATTTTTCATCACAACTATTTTCCACTTAAAATTACAGAAAGCCTTTATCTTCTGTAATCTACAAAAGGGTAAATACATTTTCTCATTTACAAGATTGGGAAGTTTCAAAGCCAGAACTCCAAATACCTAACTCACATTTAAACATATTGCTTAGAAAAATTAGGAAATAAATAGAAAGACTCATTTTAGTAACCATTTGTGTATCAAGCCCAGAAATTATAGAATCACAATTTATTTGCACAAGTTTCTAGAATCACAGTTAATACCTCTAGATTAAAAGGTTATAGTACAAATGGTTTTTATTACAATCATTTGGTGAGCCACTATTAATGAGAACTACCATTATATTTTGTCTCAAAAGTGATAAATTCAGCAATTACTAGTAAGATAATTTACCATGTAACTTTATAAATGATACTAAGAGGAATACTAGCATTTTTGTTATAAGGCTTTGGTTTCTATGTTTTATTACTTATTTTCATTCAATTTTTTCTTCATATTCTTTGTGACAAACATAAGAACTATCAATAGTTTCTTACTATTTATTAAGCATTTTTAACATGAGTGGTTGATAGTCTCCAATTGAAAGAAATCATTTACTGTAAGAATTATTATAAAGGTGGCTCATAATCTATTACAACAGCACTCATCACAATGTGGTCAATTGTTAAAGAATAATTATAATGTTGTGTTCCAATAATCAATGAACATAATTCAAACCAAAATTATCTAGTTAAAATAGAATTTTTTGGTCATTTATAAACCTGATTATCACTAATTGGCACCTTAACAAAGAAAATAGATCAAAAGCCAACAGCTGGACATAAGATTGTTCTTATAACTAAATTAAACTTGAAAATTAAAGGCAAAAGTAATGTAAATTGGAATGACCCAGCAGGGAAGAGCTGAACTAGTGATAATTTGTTACTGAAGTATTGTTTTGAGGCCTGACTGCCTAGGCATCTTGACTCACTTCCACCATCCCTTATTAAGACAAAGACAAGGACGGAATGCAACTTCACAACTTCACGCTCTCCTCTCAACATGGTTAGGTTCCAAAGAACAGGTCATTATGAAAATTGCTGTTATGCAAAAATGGAGGATGGCCACATCAGATCACAAAATGGAGGATGACTATATCATTACATAACTGCCAAGTTACATCATTACATATCTGCCAAGATGTATCTGTACATAACTGTCAAGTTACGTCATTACATACCTGCCAAGTTGCATCATAACTACCAAATTACATCACACATAACTGCCAAAACACAGAGAATCACTGTCTAGCCAAGTTGACACATAACCTTAACCATCCAAGCCAGCGTTACTCTCGCCTCACATCTCTGCATTCGTTTTTGCCAGAAGTTGTTAATGTGCATAATAGTCAGACAGTAGATTTTTTACTATTGTTGTAAATGTCCGATAATGAGATAGTTGATAAGTGAGGAGAAAGTGTATTTGGTGATTTGGTGACATAAGAAGAGAAAATAAGGCATTATTCAATGAGAGTATTTTGCTTCTTGGATCTGACTTCCTGTCAGAGCAGCAGACTGTCAACCCTCCTCACATGGATGACTTGAAGAAGTACATTTAAATTATCTTTTTCTGTTTACTTTTGTGAGCTTTCATTTCATGGTACCCTCTGTTGCTTCTTGCTGCACTAATGGCCCACGCAGTCTTAGAGGAAAGGCTATGGGATTTCCCAAGATTAGACTACTTCTGTGATTCAAGCTTGGACTTTGGAATCCTTCAATTCTCCAAGCGTAAACTTAAGTACTTGTTGGTTACGAGACGTGGTGGAGCAATGATTAAGGGCTTGGCTGCTAACCGAAAGGTTAGTGGTTCAAATCCACCAGCTGCTCGAGGAAGAAAAGACAAGGCAATCCACTCCCATAAAGATGTTAGCTTAGGAAACCATATGGGGCAGTTCTCCTCTGTCCTATAGGGTCACTATGAGTTGGAGTCGACTCAATACCCAACAACAATAGCTGTTAGTCAGTGTGCTGCTTAACGTTATGTGTCAACTTGGCTAGGCCATGATTCTCAGTATTATGTAACTATCCTCCATTTTGTGATCTGATGTAATTATTCTTCATTTTGTGATCTGATGTAATTATCCTCTATTTCTGTGATCTCCAATAAGTAACATAATGTAATCACCTCCACGATGTGATCTGATGTGATCAGCCAATCAGTTGTAAGGGGAGTTTCCTTGGGGGTGTGGCCTGCACCAATATATATATGGACATTCTGGCAAAGCTCACTCACTTGCTCTGAATTCTATTTTTGGCTTGTCATTGTCTGACCTCCAGTTCTTGGGACTTGAGCCAACAGCATGTCATCTGACCTGCCAATTCTGGGTTCATCAGCTCCTGAAACCACATGAGTCAGGAGAAGCCTCCAGCCGACGCCTGGGAGACTTTGGGACTTGCCAGTCTCCATAAGCACATGAGCCATTTCCTTGAGATAAATTTCTCTCTCTCTGTCTTCTATATATATATATATAAACCAAGAAAAACCTGGTGGTGTGGTGGTTAAGTGCTATGGCTGCTAATCAAAAGGTTAGCAGTTCAAATCCACCAGGCACCCCTTGGAAACTCTGTGGGGCAGTTCTACCCTGTCCTATAGGGTCGCTATGAGTCAGAATTGACTCGATGGCAATGGGTTGGGTTCATATAAACGCTTATTTAAGCTGATATATATGCTTCACTAGTTTTGCTTCTCTAGAGAACCCAGCCTAAGACAGTTAGGTTGGCAAAGGTAGAAGGTTATGACTGTAATGGTGACAACAAAACTAAGGTCACACAGTTAATTGGTCCCTAAGCTGCTTCCCAGACCTCAAATCCTGTGATTCTATTTCTGTTTGAGCACTGTTAATATTTTGTGAAAGCTGGAAAAATTCACATGCTCTAAGGATAAGATCTATACAGTCAACAAAACAGAATTATTAGATATTAAGTAAAACAGGATACTGTGCCCTATAGCATGCCACAGTAGAAAGAGAATCAAGAAAACTGCCTGAAAGTTCTGGGTTAGAATTCAGGCTCGATCACAAAATAGCTGTGGTAATTTTGGGAGAATGACTTAAACTTTGAGCCTCAATATCCTCATCCATAAAATGGTAAGAGCAATACGCCTTTTATTAAGGTTTTTTTTGGGTGGGGGTTCTGTAAAAAATGCAGATTAGTGCATGGTTTAGTTTCTAACAGCTGTTTAACATATACATGTTCCTTTTCCAACATGTCCTTGAACAATTGAATAACTCAGTTATACATCCTTGTATTCTGAAGAAACTATACTTACATTTTAGTTTCAATTTGTAGTTGCCAGTTACCTATTGAGACTGATGATTCTAAGATACTATTCTTTCAATACCTCATTATAGTCAAAGTGACAAAATTAACCAAAATGATTTAGCCTTGTGTTTACATGTGATTTGATGTTCGTCTTCTCCACAGTATATTTCAAAACCCTAGATTATCCATAGAAGGGCATGTCAGTCATGGTGTGACACATCCATTCCTGTATCTCCCCTTCCCCATTTCAACAAAACTATAGTCACAATGCAGAAGTGGTTTTGAACCAGGCTTATAGTGGTTGGTCTCTGATTTTGGGTCTCACAAAGTTAAAATGAACATTTCAGAAACAATATATAATAAGGTTATCACAATAATCAAATAAAAATATTTTAAAGAGACCCTTGAAAAATTTTTAAAAAGAGTATTTTATATTTAAAAAAATAAAATTTACTATGTGTTAAAAAAGCAGCATTTAACACCAAAAATAACAGGACATAATATCAGAATGAAATATCATCTTCAACTTGGCTAAATAAATCTTTCTGAAAAGCTCACTATATTGTTCTCATTTAGCTCTTCTATAGTAGACTGGTGAAAGTTGGGAACTAACATTTGGGAACCACTGCTTTATGGTACTTTTCACATTCACTATTGATATTTCAAAATAAACATATGTTAGAGAGCCAGCTGAATATTTCTAAAAATGGAAATAACGAGTAACCTGATTTTTCTATTCAGTTGAATCTGTTTTGGTATACATTTTTTAAAATAATGTAATGAAAAACATTTGTATTTTCAAGGTGTCTTAAACTGAACTATATTGTTCTTTCTGTAATGTAAATCTTGGATATGGAGTGCTATTCCCTTTATTGACCTCATCAAGTCTGTTTTCATATATTGGATGGAACTATTATCTCAGTGCTTAATACGTTAAAAATATCTGAATGGATGTTACTTTGCTTAGTTTTTACTCCTATACAGGTAGTCCCCAACTTACAAAAGAGTTCCATCCCAAAGACTTTGTCATAAGCCAGTTCTGATGTAAATCAAATACCTCTTTTTTTTTTTTTTTAGTTTTCATTATTATTGCCTTTTATTATCAGTATCTTTATAAATCCAATCTTAATTTATCTTTGGGAGTTGGAAACATTACATATAAACATCTGCAAGTGAACACCTGAGAATATAACATCAGCAAATTACATGGTACAACATTGTATGTAGTACATATTATTAAGGATAAGATGTACCAAAAAAAAAAAAAAAAATGGCCGTAAGTGTGGTTGGTCATAACTCAAATATGTCATAAATTGGGGACTACCTGTATTTTAACGTCTGCTTTCCGGTCTCCTAAAATTCTAGATACACACCACTCCCGTGCAATATTTGAGTAGTGTCAAAACAAATGGTGTATAAAGATATGATCTGGACACATAATCCTACTGAAAATAACATTTTCTAAACCCAGAATGCCACCACGTGCCAACTCCCACTGCCTCCCCATGTGACCTTTTCTCACTTTGATATCTCTTTTAATCAGACCATCTGAAAAGAAGAAAACACCATATGAGGCTGGGAGTGATCACTTCCCCTCTCCTTGCATCTTTCATCTCCTTAAGGAAAAATTAATCTGTTCCATGTTATCCCTGTACAGCAAGCAAGTCATTTTAATAATAGAAAAAGTGAATGTTGAGTTTAGCCATTGCTTTAATTAAAAGGTGACCACCAGAGGGTTGATTTCTTAGCCAATGTTGAGTTACAAACAGAAAATAATTGGCACATGAAAACCAGCAGAGGGATACTACTCAGAACATAGAAGCTGTTGACAATAGGAAAGTAATAATGCAGTAAAATCATTTATGTTTATATAGGAGACACTGTATTTATGTCTCTTTCCAGTTATTAGCATTCCAGAGCTTAGCAAAGGCATCACCTTGAACTTTCTTCCTTGTCATTACCCATTTTCTCTCTCTGACAATTGATGAGCTTGACAATCTCGTTAAACTGCCAAATACATAATTTGCAGAAGCCCTAACTTGCCAGCCCCTGCATAATGGCAAATGATAGTTTAACACAAACCTGGCACCGATCTTAATGAAAATTTTGTTTTATAAGCCAGGTTGTCACAGTCCTTGAAGTCTGCACTAGCTTTAGATAAAACTGCAAAATGAGGGAAGGGTAGTAGGATTAGGCCATCTTTAAAGTCCTCTAACCTAGGTTTCTTTGATTCTATAGTTGTACTGCACCTTCTCCCCATGCGCCATCCTCCGAATGATAAAATGTTTTTCTTCCTAATGACTGCCCCCGATTTCTCCTTCATCTATCAAGAATGCACACATTCTCTGTCATCGTCAGCTAATGATTCAAGCTCTGAGTTTAAGAGGTTTTCAAGGTTTATTTCTAAACAGCCAGAAGATAATAGGGATGTTTGATTTTGCTTTGTTTCTGTTTGTTTTTATTTCTGGTGAGTTAGATCAATAAAAATGTGTCTGTGAAGGGTGAAAACGAACATTATGGATGAAGGGAGCAAGAGGAAAAGCCATGGAAGGGAGTTACCAGCCTGAGATTTGATTCTGGACACGCTTGGAGAGAATTCCACCATCGAGTCGGGTTGTTGGGTGCCCCAGGACATGTTCAGCAGTTAAGACTTCGTGTGGAGACTGCTTAGCTTCTTTCCAGCAAGAACTTCCCTCTCTAGCAACCACAACCTTTTCTGAAATTCTCCTACCAGCATATCATCCAGTGAATATTCAGCAAGAATACTGCCTATCGGTGGCTCAACATTTTGCTTTGCGAAAGTTGAGCAATGAAAAAGGAGGACAGAAGAACTGATGAATTTGAATTGTGGTGTTGGCAAAGAACATTGAATATACCATGGACTGCCAGAAGAATGGACAAATCAGACGTAGAAGAAATACCACCAGAATGCTCCTTAGTAGTGAGAATGGCAAGACTTTGACTTGCTTACTTTGAACATATCATCAGGAAAGGCCTATTGATAGACAAGAACATCATGTGTGGTAAATTAGAGGGTCAGCGAAAATCAGGGTACTGATAACCCTCAACAAGATGGATTGACCCAATAGCCACACCAATGGACTCAAACATACCAATGACCATGAAGATGGTGCATGACTGCGAAACATTTCACTCTGTTACACATAGTATCGCCATGAGTCTGAGCCAACTTGATGGTAACTAACAAAAATAACCACAAGCTATCTAACATTACTCAGCACACTCTGCTGATCACCAGGACGCTATAATATGTGAAATGTGATCCCTACTCGGCACCCAGAGCCTATAGGGCACACTTTAATTAAACTCAGATGCTAACTTCTCAGAGAAGTTCAACTCTAACAGCATCAGAGGCCTTATTCTCCATGTCCCAGCAGCATTTCCCTTTGCTACTCAGTGCAATTAAAAGAAAGATTTTCCTTCTAACTAGGATAGTTGCTTTTATTCTTCTTAACTGGAAACTGAGGAAAAAGGTTTGGGGGCAGGCAAAGTGAGTGAACAGGAAGTTACTCGTCAAATATTACATACAGGTAGTCCATGACTTATGACAGGTTTCTGTCCGACCACTTCGTCATAAGTTGGTTCTGATGTAAGTCGAATACTTAGTTATTTTTAGGGGGGAGTTCGTTATTATTGCCTTTTTATTATCAGAAGCTTTATAAATCTGATCTTTGTCTTTGGGGGTTGGCATGAGAATGAGCCCTGGTGGCACAGTGATTAAGAGCTTGGCTGCTAACCAAAGTCTGGCAATTTGAATCCATCAGCCACTCCTTGGAAACCCTCTGGGGCAGTTCTGCTCTGTCCTGTAGGGTCGCTATGAGTTGGAATTGACTCGACAGCAGTAAGTTTTTTTTGAGTTATGAGAATAATAACATTAGTAAATTATGTATTGCAACACTGTATGAAGTACTGTGATGGTTAAGATTGTGTGTCACCTTGGCTGGGCCATGATTCTCCGTGTTTTGGCAGTCATATAATGCTGTGATCACTTCCCTGTTGAGACTTGATATATGATCACCCCCATGATGGGATATGCTGTGAGTAGTCAAACAGTTGAAGGGGAGTTTCCTTGGGCGCGTAGTGCGCATCCAGTGTGGGCGGATATTCAGGCAGGGCTTGGGGGCTTTGCTTGTTCTGGATCCTGCAGCTGGTTCCTGTTCATCTGATCTCCAGTTCTTGGGACGTAAGCTAGGAGCTTACCTTGCATCTTACCTGCCAGTCTTGGGATCTGTGGATCTTCACAGCCTGTGAGCAACAGCCCTGCTCTCTGGCCTGCCAATCTTGGGTTCACCAGCCCCTGCAGCTATGTGAATCAGGAGAAGCCTCTTTTCTGACCCATAGACTTAGGGCGTTACAACCTCTACAACTGCGTGAGCCATTTCCTTGAAATATATATATATTCTTTACTGGTTTTGTTTCTCTAGAGATCCCAGCCTAAGATAAGTACGTATGGCTAATGCTAAGATGTACAAAAAAAAGAGGATTTGGTAAGTGCAGTTTGTCGTAACTCGAATACAATGTAAATTGGGGACTACCTGTAAATACTTGTTGTTACTGGCTATCGAGTCGGTTCTGACTCATAGAGACCCTATATACAACAGAACAAAATACTGCTCAGTCCTGCACCATCCTCACAATCATTGCTATGCTTGAGCCCATTGTTGCAGCCACTGTTTCAATTCATCTTGTTGAGGGTCTTCCTCTTTTTCACTGATCCTCTACTTTACCAGGCATGATGTCCTTCTCTAAGGACTGGTCCCTCCTAATAACATGTCCAAAGTACTGGAGACAAAGTCTCACCATCCTTGTTTCTAAGAAGCATTCTGGTTGTATTTCTCTCAAGACAGATTTGTTACTTCTTCTGGCAGTCCATGGGATATTCAATATTCTTCCTCAAGACCATAATTCAAAGGCGTCAACTCTTCTTAGGTCTTTCTTATTCATTGCCCAGCTTTTACATGCATATGAGGCATTGAAAATACCATGGATTAGGTGAGGTACACCTTAGTCCTCAAAGTGACATTTTTGTTTTTCAATACTTCAAAGAATTCTTTTGCAGCAGCTTTGTCCTATGCAATACGTCATCTGATTTCTTGACTGCTCTTCCATGGGTGTTGACTGTGGATCCAAGTAAAATGAAACTCTTGATGACTTCAATCTTTTCTCCGTTCATCATGATGTTGCTTATTGATCCAGTAGAGAGGGTTTCTGTTTTCTTTATGTTGAGGCGCAATCCATACTAAAGGCTGTAAGTCTTTGATCTTCATCAGTAAGCGCTTCATGTCCTCTTCACTTTCAGCAAGCAAGGTTGCGTCAGTTGTATATCATAGGTTGTTAATGAGTCTTTTTCCAATCCTGATGCTGCTTTCTTCTTCATATAGTCCAGCTTCTCGGATTATTTGCTCAGCATACAGACTGAACAAGGCTGGTGAAAGGATACAACCCTGACACACACCTTTCTTGACTTTAAACCATGCAGTATCCCCTTTTTCTGTTCAAACGACTGCTTCTTGATCTCTGTACAGGTTCCTCATGAGCACAATTAAGTGTTTTGAATCATGGGATCTAAAGACACACTACTTGGATTCCAGTCTTTCTCTGTCATTTGTTAGCTATCGATCCTGGGTATGTTACTTAAATTCCCTTTGTCTCAGGTTCTTCCTCTCTAAAATAAGAATAGTTCATGCCTCATAGTGTTTCTAAGAATCTTATTTGAATTGTTAACATAAAGCATATGAGCCTGTAATATAGTGAGCACTTAAGAATAGTTATCTATTATTATTCAGCATAAGCCTTTTAATTTTTACAAATTGGTTTTCATAATTTAGGTATAAAATTAATTTGCATTTTGGTTTTTAAAAATGTTGATTATAGTTCTTCACACCTTACCTGAGGAAATCTGAAAATAAAACCACTTTTATGCTCATGAACACATAAAATCCTTGAGTGTATGGTTATCTTTGTATAGTATTTTTTTCTTTAGTTTATAGATCTCACTGTTGTAGAAGAATGCAAATAGAATCACACACATACAAACATACTCACACAGAGACAAATATTCATTAAAAACAAGCAGAGGCTTCCTAAATGCAAGTTCAGTAAAAGTTTATTGGATTTAAAATTGAGAAAAAAGTATTTTACTTTAGGGAAAACTATCATTTTTATATTCCATGATTTGAATGCTTTTAACAGTGTAACTCCTGTGTTATTTTAAGTATATGTTTTTTAACTTAATTTTCTCCTGATAACCTTTTTGAACAGCAAAATAAAACAAGAAATCTCAGTAATACCCAAATCAAAATGTGTGGATATCTTCATTAAATTAAAGGAAGAAGGAAAAGCGTGTGGCTTGTCTACTGGTAGTTTGGATAGTTTCAGATTAAAATTGGTAAATCTCATTTCAAGTAATTTGTCACCTTTGGTTAGGAGAATACAATTAGTAGCAGAGTAGACCAGAATACTTTATTAGCAAATTTTTATAGGTAGTTTCAGCAGGATGATTAATACTATTTTCTAAGTATTTTATTATTATTTAATTTTAGTAGCTATAGCACTTCATTATCATTTGCCAGTAACTCTGACTCATTGTTCTTTCTCAAAAGGAACAAATAAGATTTACATTTGTTTTATCTGAATTAATCCAAAAATAATCACCTCTTAATTATATATCAAAAGCCAACTCTTAATAGAAGCATTGGTATTGAAAAAATATTGCTGAAAATCTGGAATTCTTCGAAGATATTTTAGACAGCATAAGTGAACTTATGGCTGAAATATATTAACTCATTAATGTATATTATGTATTATTAGTCATAATTGACTCGATGGCAATGGTTTGGTTGATTGGTAGGTACTGTTATATTATGTTATGATTTATATATATATAACAGAAAAAATGAATGAAAAGAAAAGAGGAAAACCCTAAACGAGATGAACTGACACAGTGGCTGAAACAATGAGCTCAAACATAGCAAGGACTGTGAGGATGGCACAAGACTGGGCAGTATTTCATTCTGTTGTACATAGGGTCACTATGAGTCAGAACTGACTCGATGGCACCTAACAACATACATATATGTGTGTGTGTGTCTGTATATACACATTAATCGTTATATGTATAGATATATATAGATATAGATTAATTTTCAGTCAAAATCTATTTGGAGAGCTAGCAGCTCCGCTTCTACTGGATTTGTTTTCCTGTTTTTGTTTTATTTTCATTGTGAGGTTCTTTTTTTTCCCTACCATTTTGTCCTTAAATTTTCTTTCTCTTAGATATTGTAATACTGTATGCTACCCATTTACTTCTATCTCCAAAATTAATCCTTTTCTCTCATCTAATGTTTTGAGATATTTATATGTATGTGTGCGTGTGTGTATGTGAATGATTTTTTTCTACAAATTCCATCTTTGAATTTGTCCATCTACCCAGTATCCTGCTTAACATTTCATTGGTTTAAACCAACAGATATTTACTGATGACTTACATTTTTTCAAGAATTGCTCTGGCTTTCTAATGGGGAAGACCAGCTAGGAGGCTCTTCTAGTAACTGGGAGAGAGAAGAGGATGGCTTGATCAGAGGGTTTCCAATGAGATGGTAAGAAATAGTGATATTCTTGATAGACTTTGAATGTAGGCTCAGTATTATTTCTTTTTAAAAATCTTATTTTTATTTGTCAAGCCTACTAATTAGTACCTTCAAACACAACTACTTTTTAGGCTTCAGGTTGACATTTCTGATTGGCTTGTTAAATGTGTATCTATTAGTGTCATTACAACCAACACAAACATCAAGCAGAACTTAAGAGTTTTCTGCCACAAACTTGCACCTCTCCAGTTTTCCTTATTTTTCTTAATGGCACTGCCATGCTATAAGAAACCCAGACTCAGAACTTGATAGTCTTATTTGGCTCCCTTTCCTGCAACTAAATTGTTATTATCATTATCACTAGTTCATGTCAATTCTACATTGTTAGTGTACTTTGCTCTTAAGAACTCTCTCTGGACAAATACAATATTTTTTGCCTCCTACTTTTAATTTATCTCAATTCTGCTTTTAGAATTTCCTTCCAAAAATACAGCTCAAATCACATACTACTATTTGCTTAAAAACCTTAATGATCTGTCTTATCTCTTTAGTACCTAGCAGACTTTCTGGCTTGGAGTTAGGGGCCCTAAAGTTTGTGGCTGTTACAGTTTTCTCTCTCACTTCACTTTTTCTATATAAACTAAACTTTTGCAAGCTAACCTTTTCTATACAAACCAGAATGCACATTTCCTAAATGCATACACTGACGTAAGTTTGCTTATGACATTTTTCTGCCTGAACATGCTTTTGTCCCTAAAAATGCTCCTTCTCTAAGCCCTAACTAACTTTGAAAACTCAGCTCAAAAGATACATCCTCCATGATATTTCCTCCAAGTCCACCAACACAAAACATGCTCCCTCTCTTTGGAAATTCCATAGTTCTTCGTGTCTGTTGCTATTATAATACCTGGAATTATTTATCTTCTACCTTCTAAACACTTTGAGATCAAGGATTTCAATGTGGTCTTCTCTCATATTTTCAGTCTTCTTTGAATCTGGCATTATGCCCAGAACATGATAGTGATTTAATAAATGTTGTCTGAATTAATAAAAGAATGAACAAGTGATCAAATAAATCATGTAACTCCTTTTGGTCTTCTACTCCATCATTTTGTTTGTTTTTTTTCAGGAAGTAATGATTCAATTATCTTCTGGTGAAAAAACTATGCTTTTCTCTACACAATTTCTTCCTTCCTTCGTCCCTCCATCCCTTTCTACCTCCCTCCCTTCCTCCTTCTTTCCTCCATTCCTTTCTTCTTTCCCTCCTTCCTTCCTCTTTTTATTTTTCTTCTTGTAACTGGGTATAATATCAGAAACTGACAATAAAAGATATAGCCATCTTGTTGAGTTTGTTCTGTTTTCCATAAAACAATAATTCTAGCATCTTAAATATTATTAATGTAGTTTGCATACTGGAAGATTGTTTAATCTTTTATACTTTGACTATATTGTCCTATAATCCTTAAGAGTAATTTTATTGGAAAAAAATAATCTCCTATTTTCCAAATTAATAATGTTTCTTGGTTTTATCCAGAAACAAAAAGGCTGAGTGGGGATTGCTGTATTAGTGAAATTCCAGGCAAACCAGATTTTGTCCTGTGTAAAGTGTCTCTTTTAAATTTTATCTTGGTAAGGGTGTTGCCTTTGTAAAAATTCAAACTATATACTTAAGATTTGTTTACTTTAGTATACATATATCATACACCCAAATAATATTGAAAACAAAACATATGCGTGTAACATGTAGTTATTAGTGGGAAATGACTGAATATACACATCACCATAAACAAAGAAAGAATGATATTCTCTTAGAGTCATCATACTTAACTACTCTGAGTACTATAACACAAATTTGAGAAAAAAGCTTCTTAATCAACAAATATATGGTAACTTCTTCCAATATACCTGGCACTTGACCTGGTGCTACAGGAAACAGAAACATGAATAAGACAAGGACCCCTGCCCTCCATGAACTTCCACTTTATTAGGACACGAGCTCCTTGAGTGCAGGTTGTGTGTCATTAATCTCTTTATCCTGACACCTAACAGTGCAGAGTTCAAAACAGGTATTAAATCAATACATAATAAATCCAGTAAAGGGAACCACCACGTGTCTATCAGTTTGTCGTACTGTGGTGGCTTGTGTGTTGCTGTGATACTGGAAGCTTTGCCACCAGTATTTCAAATACCAGCAGGGTCACCCTCGGTGGACAGGTTTCAGTGCAGCTTCCAGACTAAGAGAGAGTAGGAAGAAGAACCTGACAGTCTACTTCTGAAAAAATTGGCCAATGAAAATTTTATGAATAGCAGCTGAACATTGCACCACTCATCTGTCATTTTGTCATTTTTGAGGGCTACGGTGTGCCTGACCCAAGCCATGGTATTTTCAAAGGCATCATATGCATGTGAAAGCTGGATAATGGCTAAGGAAGACCGAAGAAAAATCAATGCCTTTGAATTGTAGTGTTGGTGAAGAATATTAAATATACTATGGAGTGCCAGAAGAATGCACAAATCTGTCTTGGAAGAAGTACAGCTAGAATGCTCCTTAGAGGTGAGGATACTGAGACTTCATCTCATGTACTTTGGACATGTTGTAAGGAGGGACCAGTCCCTGGAGAAGGACCTTGTGATGGTTAAGATTGTGTGTCGCCACAAAAAGTAACAATCTTTGTTGGTTATGAGGGATGGGAGGGGTAGGGGGGAAATAGTAAACAGGTAAACAGACAATAGATAAGTGGTAACTTTGGTGAAGGGTAAGACAGTACACAATACTGGGGAAGCCAACACAACTTGTACAAGGAAAGGTCATGGAAGCTCCATAGACACATCCAAACTCCCTGAGGGACTGAATTGCTGGGCAGAGGGCTGTGGGGACCATGGTCTCAGGGAACATCTAGCTCAATTGGCATAACATAGTTTATAAAGAAAATGTTCTAAATTCTACCTTGGTGAGGAGTGTCTGGGGTCTTAAAAGCCTGTGAGCAGCCATCTAAGATACTCCACTGGTCTCATCCCTTCGGGAGCAAGGGAGAATGAAGAGAACAGAATACAAGGAAAAGATTAGTCTGAGGGACTAATTGTCCACAGCTACCAAGGCCTCCAACAGACTGAGTCCAGTACAGCTAGGTGGTGCCCGGCTACCACCACTGACTGCTCTGACCAGGATCACAAGAGAGGGTTCCGGACAGAGCTGGAGAAGGATGTAGAGCATAATTCTTACTCACAAAAAAAGAGACCAGATTTACTGCACTGACAGAGACTGGAAAAAAACCCAAGAGTCTGGCCCCTGGACACCCTTTTAGATCAGTGGTGAAGTCACTCCCGAGGTTCACCGTTCAACTGGGGATTGGACAGCCCCATAAAACAAAACAGGACTAATAAGGCACAGCAGTCCAGAGATGGGGACTGGAAGGCAGGAGGGGGTGGGAAAGCTGGTGATAGGGAGCCCAAGGTTGAGAAGGGACAGTGTTGACATATCGTGGGGTTGTTAACCATTGTCATAGGGTAATATGTGTGCTGACTGTTTAATGACAAACTATTTTGTTCTGTAAACTTTCATCTAAAGTACATAAAAAAAAAAAGAATTATCTACGTGAGATCAAATTGACAACAGCAACTCAAAAGGTTTGATGGGAAGCCTAGGGGACGGTGAGTTGAAGACAATGGTGGGGGAATAATTTGGAAAAGGACAGTGAGAATAGAAGCACAACTGGAAGAACGTAATCGATGTCACTGACTGGTACACGCAGGAATTTTTGAAATGGTGTATCTTTGGCTATGTATATTTTCACCAAAAAAAAAAAAAGAGGTCCTCCAAGGTTGAGAAGGTAGAGTGTTGACATGTCATGAGGTTGTTAACCAATGTCATAAAATAATATGTGTACTGACTGTTTAATGAGAAACTATTTGTTCTGTAAACTTTCACCTAAAGTACAATAAAAAAAAATTTAAAAAAAAATTGTGTGTTAACTTGGCTGGGCCATTATTCTCAGTGTTTTGGCAGTTGTATAATGTTGTGATCACTTCCCTGTTGAGATGTGATATGTGATCACTTCCATGATGGGATCTGCTGTGAATAGCCGATCAGTTGAAAGGGAGTTTCCTTGGGCATGTGGCCTGCATCCAAATATAAGTGGATGTTTTGGCTTTTGCCTGCTCTTGATCCTGCAGCTGGCTCCTGTTCATCTGACCTCTGGTTCTTGGGATGGTAGCTAGCAGCTTACCTGCAGTCTTGACTGCCAGTCCTGGGATTCGTCAATTTTCACAGCCTGTGAGCAAGAGCCCTGCTCTCCAACATGCTGATCTTCGGTTCGCCAGCTCCTGCAGCTACGTGAATCAGGAGAAACCTCTATCTTGATCCATGGACTTGGGACGTTACAGCCTCTACAGCCAAGTGAACCATTTCCTTGATATAAATCTCTCTCTACATATATATTTATATGCTTTACTGGTTTTGCTTCTCTAGAGAATCCAGCCTAAGACAGACAGAATGCTTGGTAAAGTAGAGGGTCAGTGAAAAAGAGGAAGACCCTCAATGAGATGGATTGACCCAGTGGCTGCAACAATGGGCTCAAGCATAACAATGATTGTGAGGATGGTGCAGGAACGGGCAGTGTTTTGTTCTGTTGTACACAGGGTCACTATGAGTCAGAACCCAACTCAACGGCACCTAACAACAACAACAATAAGAGGAGAAGAGACAGTAAGCAAAATATATAAACAAAATCCACACAGATCTGGGCAGGACAACATTATCAATATTTGGATTTATGAGATCCCATGGAGAAGCTATGTTTAAAACTCGAGAAACTTCTCTACCTAAAAATCAGAAAAATGCAAACTTGCTAAAAATGAGGAAATGAGGTCTACTAAAATAAACCTCACACAGGTGGAAGAAATCATCGGCTTAGGATGACAGGATAAGTGGAACCCCCTTTGTGGAAGCTTGTATAAGTAAGGCCTTGTCTGTGTTTCACAGGGCTTCCTGGTGAGTAATCAGCCCTGGGCTGTCTATAGGAAGCATTAGTTCCCAAATGCCCACCACTGGCTATGTCTTCTCTGGTCCTCAGTAGACTGAGAAAAAGGTGGACAACATAGGGAATTTTTCATACAGTTAAATGTACTTAGCTGAAAGAACAATTATTTTTAGAAGAGTATTCAGCCCAAAAGGTGATATTAAAATGACTTTTCTATTAGGAAATCATGAAAATATTAAGTGGACATCCTACTATTATTGTATTGCTCTTAATTGGCTAAAAAACAAAAAATGTTGGCAACTATAAGTAGAATCTCTCTCAGGTATTTTTTCTTTTTCTTTTTTACTTTGAAATGTGAAAGTTTGGAATCATATACAAGGACTAGATCCAGCTAGGTAAGCTGCCTCCACTTTGGAAACCATATAAAACTAACTGTGCTCCAGCTTTTTGACTATGTATTTATCTGTTTATTTTGCTTGGGCTGCTGTGCTGAGGTTCAGAGGGGTAGATTAAATGCCAGTATGTACTTGGTTCCTTCGCATCCAATTACTTTTTTTTTTTTTTTTTTGGTCCTAGTAAAAAGTGAGCCTATGAAGTGAAGATCAAAGGCTAAGTTGGACAGAGTAGAACTGCCCCATAGGGTTTCCAAGAAGTGGCTGGTGGATTCCAATTGCGGACCTTTTGGTTAGTAGCCTGAGGTCTTAACCATTGTGCCACAAGGGCTCGAACTTTGGGTAGAGGGCTATATATATAAAACTTTCACAGAGTAGAACCTTGGGTGAAGGTAAGGAAAGTAAAGGTAGGATAAAATGTGCATTAGTGATGAGGAAGTAGAGACGGCGAATGTACAAGAGCTGCTGATCATTACGCCAGTGAAGCCAGCAGATGGTCATTGCTGGTGAAGTACTGTCAGATACTACCCAACTGAGCCAAGGGAAACAATTCTCAGTCATAAGGTCAAGGGGAAGGGGGAGGGGTCTGGTAACATACAGCAACAGAGGAGGGAAAAAGACATGTCCCTCATCTTGTGCGGTGGGTCAGGGACCCCAGTTCATAAAGGACCACCCTTAGCCACAGGGATGGATTACCCAATAAGCAAGGTAAGCACATGCTTAGGGCATCAACAAAACAGGGGCACCAGTTATCCAAAGCAAGTACCCATAGATGCCAAGCAGACAGGACACAAGGAAAAGTGAGCACCACAGAGGAAGGGAACTGGCAGGGCACCAAATGGAACTGATACCAGCTCCAGTGTGAGAAAATGTGCCTGCCGAAAATAAAGTTCACACAGAGGCACAAGGGCACCATGCAAGGTTGTTGAAGTTATGAGGCCCCTACCACCTCAACACCTTTGTTGACACCTTTGTTGTCTCCTACAGTCCCCTTGGATGTAACAGAAACTCCTTATCTCAACAGGTCTCTTGGGAGTATACTATTTCTTTCTGACAAATAAGAGGTGAGGGTATTTATATAATTTAAAAGAAGATTTTGAAAAATTTGAAAACACAACAAAACAAATACTGCCAAATACTGGTTATTAAGCAGTTCACCATCGCAGAGGCATTAGAAAGAAACAAGTAAATGATGGAAGTGCTCCAGAAAGATTGACTACCAGAGATCAATTTTGCATAACCACATACTGCACCATCATTGACACAGTTGAATCTTGCATGAAAAGAAGGGAAAAAGTGTACGAAGTTCATTCAAATAGATTTTCCTTCTTAAACAATGTGGATATACCTGATGAAGAATGCATGAAGGCATGCAAGCAATTAGTGCAGGCTTATCCCAATGACTTAAATACAAACCTTTATGGAGAAATGTGACAATTTCATTCTTATATGAGAAGTTAAGTTTACAGATTCAGGAAAAACAAATTTTACTCATGTAGTCACGTGTGATTCCGTAATAGAATATAAAATACAATGTGCATTTCCCAATGTTGAAATTGCTTTACACATAATTCCTGACTTTCATGATCACAAACTATACAACAGAGCCCTCATTTTCATCTCTGAAGAGATTCAAAAACTTTCAATGTACAGCAATGATTTGAGAAAGACTTGATTCATTATCCATATTATGTATAGAAGTAGATGTTGTTTGGCAGTTTAATTGTGACAAAATCACTGAAGAATTTCTAACAGCAAAGAACAAAAAGAAATGTTTTTAATTATAACATGTTAGAGATGAAAGATGTATATAAAAATATAGCAATTTGTTGTAATATTTGTTTTCTGATCATTAAATTTTCTTTTATGACATCTTTTCATTTGTTCATTTATAATTCTGGCATTTAATACAAAACATGCATCAGAATTGAGGTATGAGCCATTTAAAGCAAAATTGGTGAAAGTCAACTTCTCATTGTGGAAGATCCACAGAATTTTACTTTGATTGTTGAAACAGCTAAGTTAACCGACTTATTTTCTTTGTTGTAAAATATGTGGAAGATTCTTTCTGCAAAAAAAATATGGTATATAGCAAAAATCTTAGTACCCTGTATCCACTAAACATTTTATAATCCAGTTTAATCTCACTCTGCAAAAATGGCATGTGCCACATTTGCATTCACTCACTAATGTTATAGTCACATTTAAAAAGAGGTTACATCAAGGATAGCTAGACACACACATGTACATATCCTGTTCGAATGCATGAGTAAGCAGAGAAGGGGGCACCACAGATTATCAAGTGTTTAGGGCCCTCATATGCCTTAATCTGGCCCTGCTCAGCCACCAAAATCAGCCTGCTCTTTCCACAGTTCTATCCCCCCAACCTCGCTGACATATGCGCTTTCTTGGGTCTCTGTTGGTTTCTGTTAATACTACCCCCAAATCTGTCCTTTATGCCTCTGGAGTTCTATCAATACACGCATGCAGGGCTGGCCCTGGCAAAGTTGCGAAAGGGACGATATTTGTTTGCATACTCCAGACTCCTGCTCTGCTCCACTACCCTGGGGTGATGACATTCCTCCAATTTCATTAAATACACTCTGCAGCGATTAACCAGTAAACAAGGTACCCACGGGCTTCTTGCGCTTTCTTACTAATCTGTAGTGCAGTTTCACATGGGTTTCACTATATCTTTGCTTGTGGTGAAATTGTGCACTACAGATTAGAAAGTAGGTACAAGCAGCACGTGCTAAGCCTGTGCATACCTTGCTTATTGGGTAATTTGTCCCTGTCTGCACCCACTAATAAAATCTGCTCCTACATCCTTTGCAGAAGACTTCCAGGTCTGAGATACAATTTTATCCAACCAAACAGAAAACCCACTGCCCTGGAGTTGATTCCAACTCATAGTGAACCTATAGGACAGAGCAGAACTTCCCCATAGGGTTTCCAAGGCTGTAAATCTTTATGGAAGCAGACTGCCACATCTGTCTCCCATGGAGCAGTTGGTGGGTTCGAACTGCTGGCCTTTCGGGTAGCAGGTGAGCACTTACCCACAGCACCACCAGGGTTCCTTTTATCTAACAAGCACTTTAAAAACAGAGATAAGGACATAAGGAGGTACATGATTTTTAAGTGCCTGATGCTTAATCTTGGCTATTGATAGATGGATGAGTGGATGGTTAGCTCGATGAATAGTTAGATGATAAATAGATTGATCAATTGATAGATGATAAATAAATACATACATACTCAAATATATATAAAAACTTACATACATACATGTATACATACTCCAGCATACAAAAAGGAAACTGCAAAGCTAGAATTAATAAATGTTAAAGGTATACAAACAATATTATATCAACTAGTCAACTGCATCTCAACTGAATTCTTTTGTGGTTAATGAGAAATATATTTAAAGTGTATGAATGTTCCTGCCCTTTATGTTTGAGTCTTGGGTATCAAATATATAATGACAGTCAGCATGATTTTGAATCTGAGTTTCATAACCATGGACAAGAAATTTAATGTCTCTCTCTGCCGTCTCTCATCTTTATAATGAACAAAATAACACTACATAGAGGTTCTTCTGAAATAAACGAAATATAAATAGATCCTTAAAAATAATGTGTTACATTAATTGTTTTAGTGATAAGTGTCTGGAATAATATGTGGAGTTAATGTGAACTAAATATGTATTTTCTCTTAAGAAAACTGAAGAGTAGTAGATTAAAAAAGGTAATTTGATAAACAATGAGGCCAAAGAGAAGGAAAGTCAACCCTCGGCCTGACTTCACGCTATGAATCATTATTTGTAATCTAACTTCATTCTGTGTATTTACTTCTTTTACTACAAGCTTATCAAAAAGTATTATTTAAACAAGTGATAGAAATTTAGTGTTTCATTGCTGTCTGTGTTTATCATTTTATTCAAAAACTTATTTTTAGCATGACTTTATACTATCATGAAACTTTTGAATATCTCCCCCTTGTCCCTGTAATTATTATTTGTGAGAAATGGATACAAGATATTTCCTCCAATTAAAAAAACAATCCCATTTGTATTTTTAAGAAGATTCTCATTTGGCTATTTTTGGTGTGTTTATGGTGTTAACAATATCATTTATCTCTGGTACTTGTATTTTAGTCAGCCTGCATCTCTGGAATAGAAGCCCAGGTAGCACAGGGGTTAAGCAGTTCGCCTGATAACTGAAACGTCTGTGGTCAGAACACACCAGCCACTCCACAGGAGAAGGATGTGGCAGTCTGCTTCCATAAAGACTACAGCCTTGGAAACCCTGTGGGGTAGTTCTACTCTGTCCTGTAAGGTCCCTACGAGTCGGAATTGACTTGATGGCAAGGGCTTTGGTTTGGTTTGGTTTCACTACTCTGGAATACAACCAATGTTCACCTTTTTCTTTACACCTACCAAGCTTCTACTGAGCCCTGTGAGAGCTAGGTGTTTTTCAAGCACAAAGTTATACTTCTAAAAATATTCTAATAATCCAGATCACTTTAATTTCCTTTTCATTTTGTTTCTGGATTTCTAATCATGACTTATTTCCCTTTCAGTAAAATATAAAAACTTTATTGATTTATGCTTCATCTGCAATTCCTTTTGGTTTCTTTTCCTTCTTACGGATGGACTGATTAACTGTAAAATTGGGGTCTCTGGTGTCACATCCAGAGAATATGGGGGATGTGTATGTCTATGATGACTTAACTAACAGTTAAATTAGAACTCTAAAATGAATCTTCTCTGTTTAGAGAACTTTATTTTCCAGTATCAGGAACTTAAAGTATCCCATTTTGGAAAACGCTCAGTTGGAAGAACCTGTGTTTTCTTTTGACCAGCTAAGTACTCTGGAAAGGTCATAGCAGCAGGGCTTCTATTTGCTAACGGTCCTGTTTCTTCCACTCACTGAAACCAGAGGGACAATTAAAGTTTCAGCAGTTGAAAATTATCCATTAATTAGAACTGGAAGCAAGAAGCCATGAAGTACAGGTGATAACCATAAATCAGAACAATTAGTGTGTCTAGAAAAACAACATGATCGAATCAGAGTCGCTATACCAGCTGCTCATTTAATTTGGGGTTGCAATGTTTTCCACTTCTTGGGAGATAACCCTGTACAGAAGAAGCGTGGATCTGACAAGGATGCAGCCTTCAGGATTATTTATTACTTCAAGAAGATGTTGGTATGCTGGTGTTTGTTATTTTAACTGTAAGTTTTGGATTTGAAGAGCAAAAAAATGACATTCAAAACGTTAAATTCCCTAACCATAACATCACCTTTCACGTAGGATAAGTATACCTTAAAATTGGAAAAGATACTGAACTATATATATATATATATAGTGATTAGTATTGAGTCTAATTCATTCTGGAAATATTATCATTTTGTTGTAATACTGCCCTTTGGAATATATCAAACTTCCACTCGTAAGTGGATTTATTGTATAAAGAACTTTTAGTATTCCTCTAAATCATTACTCAAAACCCTTTCTTATTTTCACATAAGATTCTGGAGCAGTTTTAAGTACTGAAATAAGTATTATGAGTCCACATACAATGAACAATAGTAATATACAAGAAAATATATACCAATGCTATGCCTTTTTGTAATATAATAACCCTAAAATTCATTATTCCTAGAGTTTAGAAGGGCAAGTCACTCTGCTCTGGTAGGAAAATAGCCATTTTATTAATTTTTGTTGTTATTAATAAAAGATTCAGCAAGAAGACAAAGCAGATAGCCTTTTGAAATTTAGATATGAATTATCTGGACATTAAATTACAACACTGATTTCATTAGGTCCCCTTGAAACTCAAGTAGGGCACATTCACAAACATTCTAAGCAATTGTATTTATGATTTAGGTCATCAAATAGCAATCTGCTTGATTGCAGCTCACTAAAAAACTATCCTTGACCCTTTATATCTGTTTAGTCATAGTCAGTAAGAAACCATTTATATCAATTTGATATATTATTTTAAATCATTATTCTATGTTCTCTGAGCCTATAACTAAGGTGAATCATAGAGAAGAAAATAATTTTGGGAGAGAAACTGGTTTTGCGATTCCCCATATATGGTGGATTAAAGATGGCTGCCAATTCTTTGGTAATTTTCCAATTGAAAGGTTGAATCTAATTCCCACTCCTTGAATCTGGACTAGCATTAATGACTAATTTGAACAGAAGAATGCAATAGAAGTGATATTCTAGGACTTCCAAGACTATACATCACACGGGTGGATTAACTAGTAAGCACGGTATGTACTGGCTTGCACTGAGCAAGGTATGCACAGGCTTAATTGTATTTACTTGCTAATCTGTGGTGAGTAATTTCACATGGGTTTTACCACATCGTTGCTGTAGTGGGGGCAGGTGAAATTGTGCACTGCAGATTGGTGGGAAGACAAAATTGGGCTCAAGCACACCTTGCTTATTGGGTAATCTGGCCCTACTACCTCATAAGAATGCTTGCAGCTTCAGTCTTGCAGTTTCTGCCTGGGTCTTTTGGAACACTCTCTCGGGATCCCTAAACCACCACGTAAGGAGTGTGACTACCTGAGACAATCATGAAGGAAGACCATGTGAAACTGCTCTTGTCGATAGTCCTTGCTGAGCCCAGCCTACCAGCTATAGCTACCAAAGCACCAGACATGAGTGAAGTCATCCTGGACATTCCAGATCAGTTCATCTTCCAGATAAATATGATCGAGTAATATTTCTTGATGCCACACTGAACAGAAGAATCCCCCAGCCAAACCCTGCCCTAACTCTTGATCCAAAAAACCATGAGACATAGTAAGATGGATATTATTTTAAAGTACTAGACTTTGGGATAGCTTGTTATACTGCAATAGATAAATGAATTGTAATTCCTCATGTTACATGTTTTATATTTGCCATCCTTTTTCTTTCTTTTTTTATGGAATCAGTGTGAGCATTTTTTAATGCTACACAGAGCACTTTGTATGGAGGTAGAAATTCATCTTACATACTTGGTTGCATCACAGGTCAAGCAGAATTCAGTAAACATTCCCAGAATTGCACATGACAGGTAATATTTCATAATAGTTTCTTCATTTTCATGCTAGTGGTTTTGTGCTGCTGAACTACTATAAATGAATAAGGATTTGAGAAGAATTTTGAAATGTAGAATTATACATTTTCCATTATGATTAGTTTAATTAGATGTAGAATTAAGCCAAGGAATGATGCCTAGGCTGAAATCCAATATTTTGAAATACAATTATGTTGAAATAAAAAATTAAATTTTCTCTTTTTATATTAAAACAGTCTCAAGTAGCATAATATAAAATAGAAAGGGTTTTTTATGTTTTATTTTACATTTGCCAACAATGAGATAACTCCTACTATCTAAAATAGAAACTGCTCTCTCAAGCACTTGAAGTCTTTGCTTTCCATGGTTCTAGAAGCACATAATAAAATATTAATGATACTATATGATGATTAAATTGTCAAGTATTCCAAGATAATGAAAATATTTTCATATTAGAACATATTTTAAGAGAAGTATATCTACTTATAAATAGTAAAAGTTAATTCAACTACTTTAATCAGTTTTGTAGCACATACCAATGAAGTATAAATGATCAAAGAAGTTTTTTCTTCTTTATCCGTGCAGAATAATTGTTTCAATTAAATATTCCTATCATTTTGTCCCATTCCTAACAAAATCTGACTGTAAGATATAAAGCTAATATTTGCTCAATCACATTAAATTACTGTGTTTTCTTCCAGTCATGTCAGACTAGGCAGAGGGAGGTAACATTCTTTCCTTTTGGTTTTCTAACTCCAGGTCTTGCATGTTTCATTATAATACTTTACTTTGCCTTCTCAAGTTGCCCTCTGAAATCAGAGTTCTTTATTTCTCTCTCTCAAATCCAGGTTTTACTTCTCACTAATACGTCTGCCTGTAAGAAATTTGTTCACCCTCTACTCCATCTCCTTTGATCAGCGATGTGATATCATCATATGACCAAGTTCATCAGGATCCATCCAAAAGTAAGAACCAAACCAAACCCCTTGCTGACAAATCAGTTCCAACTGAACAGACAGGCTCTAAATGTCATCCAGAGAGGTCACCTAAGAGGTGGTGCTTTTAATGGAGGGGGTTATTGTGTCCATTTTAGCTATACTGTACTCCTTACTTTAGGGTTATTTTCTGTGTTCATTCTTATCAAATTATCCTACAAGATTTCTGGAAAAAATAATATGCTTAGGGAAAGTTCCACAATCACTAGGCCCAATTTTATTAAGTTTAGGACATTTATCACTGATACATTCAGGAATGCATTTACTCTTTATCTTTACCTGGGGGTGCTCCTCCCAGTGGTAATTCTCCTCTCTGCTTTTGCTGTTGAAGGTCGTCAAGTGTGAAAGATAAGGGGATATACCAAAAAAAACACAAAAATCCCAAGCCCCTTGCCATCAATTACCACTGATAGTGACCCAATAGGACAGATAACAGCCTCATAGGGCTTCCAAGGAGCAGGTGGTGGATTTGAACTGCTGACCTTTTGGTTAGTAGACATAGTTCTTAACCACTGCGCCACAGAAGTTGGCAATTGTCAGACTGCCTTCGATTGATGCAAATTCATGTAAAAGTCTGGTAGAAACATGCATTTAATTAAATTAATTAAAAACAAAACTTTTTAAAATAATTTTATTAAGTAGAGTATTTTTTCCTGCCTTTTGCCAATCCCAGGAGATCTTTTTGGCATTCTTACCCAAATGCTAACTTTAAGGCTGCATTATATAACAAACACCAAGTATACTATGAGGTGTTCTTTTTTTTATTTTATTGCATTTTAGGTGAAAATTTGCAGTGAAAAATATTTTTAATTCAAAAATTAATATATAAATTGTTTTGTGACATTGGTTGCAATCCCTGCAATCTGTCAGCACTCTCTCCATCTCCCTTTCCTCCCTGGGTTCTCCATTTCTCCAGTTTTCCCATCCCTTCCTGGCTTCTCGGCTTTGATTTTGGGCAGGTGTTCCCCATCTGCTCTCTTATACTTGATTGAACTAAGAAGCACATTCCTCATGTGTGTTATTGTTTGCTTTATAGGCCTATCTGATCTTTGGCTGAAAGGTGGACTCTGGGGGTGGCTTCATTTCAGAGTTAGCAGGGTGTCTGGGGACCATAGTCTCAGGGGTTCCTCCAAGTCTCTGTCAGACCAGTAAGTCTGGTCTTTTTTTGTGAATTTGAATTTTCTTCTGCATTTTTCTGGGACCCTTTATTGTGATCCCTGTCAGAGTGGTCAGTGGTGGTAGCTGGGCACCATCTAATTCTTCTGGGCTCAGGCTGGCAGAGGCTGTGGTTCATGTGGCCCATCTGTCTTTGGACTAATATTTTCCTTATGTCTGGTTTTTTTCATTCTCCTTTGCTCGGGACTAGATGGGACCAATAGATGTAACTTAGATGGCTGCTTGCAAGCTTTTAAGACCCAGACACTACTCACCAAATTAGGATGTAGAACATTTTATTTATGAACTATGTTATGCCAACTGACCTAGATGTTCCCCAAGACCATGGTCCCCAGCCCTCATTCCCGGTAACTCAGTCCCTCAAGGTGTTTGGATGTGCCTAGGAAGCTTCTATGGCTTTGACTTGGTCAAGTTGTGCTGACTTCCCCTATATTGTGTGTTGTCTTTCCTTTCACCAAAGTTAACACATGTCTACTATCTAGTTGGTGATTTCTCCTATCCACTCTTCCCCTCCCTTGTAACCATCAAAGATTGTCTTTTTCCTGTGTAAACCTTTTCTTGGGTTTTTATTACCACGAATTTCTTGAGGACAATAATTAAATCTTTTCACATCTGTATCCTGAGTGCCTGGCACCTATTGAGCAAACAATATCCATGTTAATTTCTTGACTGAATGAATGTCAAGAGTCTATGAACTTATAAACATTTCCTTACTCTGAATAAATTGGCATTTAAACTGGTAAGGTAAGAGCTTGTCTTTTTTGCAGAGGTCCAAATGCCAAAACAAACAGAATAGTATTAAAAAGAAACATTTAGTCATGGATACTTTTTATTCCATTACAACTTTCTAGATTCCTATTTTATTTCTATTTATCTGTCTGGTTGTATTGTCTATTTTGAAAGAATTCCTCTTCATTTTTTATAAACCATCAAAATTTATTTCACTAAATGTCATTGATAAGAGGTCATCAACTAGTGTGACTTTTCTCTAACTTTCTTAATAATCTTTGCCTCACATTTGCAATGGTAAGATATTATATGTGTACCCTTTCACTGCGGTGGGGCCCCAGTGGTGTAGTGCTTAAAGAGCTCGGCTGCTAACCAAAAAGTTGGCAATTCGAATCCACCAGCCACTCCATGGAAACCCTATGAGGCAGTTCTACTCTGCCCTATAGGGTCATAATGAGTTGTAACCGATTTGACAGCAATGAGTTTGGTTTCGTTTTTGGTTTTCACTGTGGTAGCACCATTGAAAGGCAGCATGTAACCAAATTTAACAATGAAGTCAACACTCAGGTAGTAAACTATAGACCTGAATAATAAAAAACTAAAAATAAAACTAATAAATTATTATAAAAAAAGAAATGTATACTGAGGTATTTTGATTTATGGTATTCATTTCCATTTCACATATGCAATCTATCTTAATACATACTACAAAACCTTGCAGCTGCTTTATTAAGTACTACATTTCACATTCGGCTGTTCTAAAGAGGGAAAGATAGAATTTGGGTAATGTAGCAGATCATTTCTGTTTATCAGCAGGTAAAATTTAAACATATTTTAGAAGGGCAAAAATAAAAGGACTGTTCGTTATGTATTATTGACCTGAGTACTGTAAACATCATTCATATAGTCACCAAATCCAAAACCAAACCCACTGTCGTCGAGTCGATTCTGATTCAGTGACCCTATAGGACAGAGTAGAACAGCCCCATAGAGTTTACAAGTTAACAGCGAAGCACTTTAACCACTGTCCCACCAGTTCGCCTATTTACATAGTAAAAAAAAAAAAAAAAGAAAGAAAAGGAAAGAAAACTGTTGCCATCCAGTTAATTCTGACTCGTAGCGACCCTATGGGACATGGTAGAACGCCCCACACGATTTCCAACGAGTGGCTGGTGGATTCAAACTGCCAACTGTTTGGTTAGCAGCCAAACTCTTAACCACTGTGCCAGCAGGGCTCCATTTATATAGTAGTGGTTGTTAAATCATATTTTGAAGATTAATGTCAGAATTTTCATCATTATAGGTTAATTTCTCCATGTTATGCATGGATATATGCTTGAAGCATAAACACCTATTTATTGAATCCAATAATAGAATATTCTTTTTCTGTACTTTTACATGCATTTATGTACATCTTTATGAAACTATTTTCTATTCTAAAAAAACTAGTTGTCATCTTGGACTCCTATCAGAGACCAGCAAACAGGGGGTAGGGGTATGAGGGGGCAGCTTCACGGAGCTTCCAGTGGGAGACAAAACAACTGATAATTTGTGATACATGCTTTCCCACCCCCCACCCTTCTTCACCCCCACTCGGCCTCCTCTGCTTCCCGCAGCCACAATCTCTTGTCCGGGAAGCACTGGCTGCTTGGATTCCACCCACCCGAATGGGCCGGCTCTCTGAGTGCCATTTGTTGGCTGCTGGTGTTGCTTTTTCTGCTTCTTTTGATTTCTTCCTTACCTCTCACCACCTCCCCCTCCTTTCGCTCAAATACCTGGCTCCATGCACCATCTTTGCTTCTTCCTGAGGGGCTGCGGAGCTCCGATAATTTGTGATATACGCTTTCCCACCCCCTACCCTTCTTCACCCACACTCGGTCTCCTCTGCTTCCAGTGGACACAGTCTCTTATCTGGGAAGCACCGGTGGCTTGGATTCCACCAGTCCGCACTAGCTGGCTCTCTGAGTGCCATTTGTTGGCTGCTGGTGTTGCTTTTTTTCTGCTTCTTTTGATTTCTTCCTTACCTCTCACCACCTCCCCCTCCTTTTGCTCAAATACCTGGCTCCATGCGCCATCTTTGCTTCTTCCTGACGGGCTGCAGAGCTCCGTTCAAGTGTGGAGCTGCTTCCCGGTCTGGGCTACCATGCTGGTGGGACCCGGGGGCTTTTGTTTGTTTGTTTTGAATTGTTTGTTTGTTTTCTTTTCCTTTTCTTGAGTTTGGAGCCCGTTCTGGCCAGGCGGTGCTGCATGGCTTGGAGCTATCCCTTGGCTTGCACAGATGTGCAGAGGGATCCCTGACAGCATTTCTTTTTTCGTTGGTTTTTTTCTTGTTTCTATTTTTTGGGGGGCTTTTCTTGTTCTTTTTCTTTTTTAATTTTCTCTGTTTTCTTTTCTCTCTTTTTCCCTTTCCGTCTTTCTTCATTACTCAGTTTCTCGTCTCTCTATATCTTCCTTCTCTTCCTGTTCCCTGAATCCCTAGCATTGTATACCTCCATGCCTTCTAGCCAGGCTGTACTGCAACACCTGAGAACAATTTCCCCAGACCTCATCGCTGCACCAGTGGGATCCCTGGGAACTTTGCTCTTCTATTCCCTTTATGATTTTTACTTATTCATTCTTTTCTTTTTTTTTTCTTCCTCTTCCCCTTTCTATTTTTCTCCATTTCATAGTCGCTCATCTCTCCACACCAATTGCAAGCTCCCCTAGCATTCTTTTTTGTTTTTTTGTATGTTTTTGGCTCCTGTTCCTCTCTCCCATATCCATCTTAGCTCCACACGTAACAATCTCCCTGATACATCTGGCCTACCTGCACCATGCGCTTAACATCACACCACCAAGCAGCACGGGAACGGCCTACTGGAACCTACCCTGCACTGATTACCGACCCGCCCTGGTGGCTGTAGTAAGTGCCACAAATAACCTCTCCCAGTAACTCCTCTTCAGCTAGACCTGCCCTGCTGTACCATATCTGAGTGACTGACCCTGCCAATTGGAGAAGGAGGCAAAAAGTATTGTGCCCACAGATGAGAAAACAGCAAAGAACACACAGCCCACCTGCTCAGACATAGTCAAATTTAAAAAAAAGGGACGAAACAAATAAATCTACAATGAATAAACGAGAAAAATAACTACTGAATGCCCCGAAGACAGCAGACAGTATCAAAACATTTACAAACAGGACAGGATGGTTGCAGTAGGCATCCAAAATAAAACACCAGATGACCTTCCAGTGGAAGAAAATACACTAGACTACCTGATAGGGAATTCAAATCTCTAATACTCAGAATTCTCTAAGAGCTGAGGCAAAAAGCTGACAAACCTGAGGATAAAATAGACAAATTCACGGAAAATACAGACAAAAAATTTGAAGAATTCAGGAACATAATGCACGAACAAAATGCCAAAATAATTAACAACTAGAAATTATACAAAGAGAACAATTAGAAATCCAAAAGATAAACAACAATATTTCAGAAATGGACAGTGTCATAGAAGGGCTGAGAAGCAGATTTGAAATGGTGGAAGACAGGATCAGTGGAATTGAAGACAAACACTTGGATACAACT
>NW_004443961.1:9161043-9162139 GCF_000243295.1 Trichechus manatus latirostris
GGATATCTATATGCAAAAAACTGAAACAAGACCCATAGCTCACACCATGTACAAAAACTAACTCAAAATGGATCAAAGACTTAAACATAAAATCGAAAATGATAAGGATCATGGAAGAAAAAATAGGGATAATGCTAGGAGCCCTAATACGTGGCATAAACACAATACAAACCATAACTAATGATGCACAAGCACCAGAAGAGAGACTAGATAAATGGGAACTCCTAAAAATCAAACACTTATGCTCATCCAAAGACTTTACCAAAAGAGTCAAAAGACAACCTACAGATTGGGAAAAAATTTTTGGCTACATCAAATCCGATCAGCATTTAATCTCTAAAATCTACAAGATACTCCAAAACCTCAACAGCAAAAAGACCAATAACCCAATTAAAAAATGGGCAAAGGATATGAACAGGCACTTCACCAAAGAAGATATTCAGGCAGCTAACAGACACATGAAGAAATGCTCATGATCATTAGCCATCAGAGAAATGCAGATCAAAACTATAATGAGATATCATCTCACCCCAACAAGACTAGCATTAATCCAGAAAACACAAAATAATAAATGCTGGAGAGGTTGTGTGGAGACTGGAACACTTATACACTGTTGGTGGGAATGTAAAATGGTACAACCACTTTGGAAATCGATTTGGCATTTCCTTAAAAAGCTAGAAAAAGAAGTACCATATGATCCAGCTATCCCGCTCCTTGGAATATATCCTAGAGAAACAAGAGCCGTCACACGAATAGATATATCCACACCCATGTTCATCGCAGCGCTGTTCACAATAGCCAATGGATGGAAGCAACCTAAGTGACCATCGATGGACGAATGGATAAACAAACTATGGTATATCCACACAATGGAATATTACGCAACGATAAAGAACAATGATGAAGCTGTGAAACATCATATAACTTGGTGGAAGCTAGAACTTACTATGCTGAGTGAATTTAGTCAGGCACAGAAGGACAAATACTGTATAAAACCACTATTATAAGAACTCAAGAAAAGATTTAAACAGAGAAGAAAACATTATCCGATGCTTACGGGGGTGGGGAGGGACAGTGAGGGTTATTCACTAACTAG
>NW_004443961.1:9162879-9169648 GCF_000243295.1 Trichechus manatus latirostris
AGATATAAGAGACCAAAGGGGCGGCTTCTGTCCAGACGTTAGAGGTGAAGGCAGAGAGAGTAAGGAGCTGGTTGAATGTTCATGGGGTATCAGGGGCAGAGGGGAGAGTGTGCTCTCGCAGAATAGGGGGAGCGGTTGGGGTCTCATAACAATGTACGTTAAAAAAAAAAAAAACTCTGTATGGGAAACTAACTTGAAATGTAAACTTCATTTAATTACATCAATAAAAAAAATACTATGAATGCCATTTTTCTATCTGTGTAGACAGTATTATCAGAGTGAACTGGGTTTATCTGTAGAGCAAATACATATTGGAGCTTATAGTGTAATGTCTTATTGATCTTTATTACAAATGTATACAGTCGGTGGTGGGGGGTATGGCTCCATTTTGCCCTTATAGAAACCAAAGTTCAACTAAGGTTTAAGTAACTTGGCTCATTCCCAGAGTTAATCAGTAGTAGAAGGAAGACAAACAACCAGATCTCTAGAATTTAAGTCTTAAGCTCTTTCTACACATAAAGATGTAATTATAATGGGCAAAGATGAATAAGAAACTTACTAAAGACTTAGGCCAATAGTAATGTATTTTGATACTTAGTAAATAATTATAAAAGCAGAAACTTGAATGATTTTAGTCCAAGTATTTGATTACTGATTAAGAACTGGGAAGCAGTTCAGTGAATTTTAGAGGTTGTTTCTTTAGGTCATTCTGACTTCATTCAAAGGCTTTGCATTGTCAGTTCTTAAAGGATTGTTTCCTTTTGTTTCTTAGTTAAAAAAGACTTCTAGGAAAACTGGAAAGTTTTATTCACTAAAAAGAAAGTTTAACAGAATTCTATTTTATTTTGAACCAATCTTTTAGGTAAAAATGGACTATACTAGTATATTGAGGACATCCAGAAAGATGTATACTTAAGTTATTGTCATGTATTATCATGTACCAACTAGAATGGATATCTATCTATCAGCTATTAGTTGATTATACATGTGCTCTGTTTCTATTTATTTTTTAGCTTTTAATGGATAAATATGTAACTCTGGCAACAAAAAAACAATAAAAATAAAATTGTATGCCAAATAATAACTTAGACTACTTATTATATTGCATTAAGGGCTGCTTTTCAGAGATAAAACATATATTGAAAGTACAGGATTTCTATCAGAGCTAGCATCTACTTTAATCTCTTCCAGTGTTTCTCAATAAAGACTGATCCCCACCCGAAGTGACATTTGGCAATGTCTAGAGACAATTTTGTTGTCACACTGGGGTGGTTGCTACTGGCAGGTAGTAGGGAGAAACCAGGGATGCTGCTAAACATCCTACATGCAAAGGACATCCCTCACAACAAAGAATTATCTGACCCTAAATGTTAATAGTGCCAATGCTGAGAAATCCTGAGCTATCAACCAGCTCTCTCATTGTGGATTAAGAGTGAGATGGATCCACTTAGCCTAATTAATTAGACCTGTCTGCTTCAGACTCATGATTTCCAAGCTAAACAGCTACATCCAACTATATGAAGAGGTTATTCACTGGGAAAATAAACCAATAACAGTTCCCTTGGCACAAATACTGTCATTCTGATCCATGAATGCACATAAGTTTTACTTTAGTATTCAGTCCAGAATCAGTGTTGTGAGGTCTTGCACCAGCTTAGCAAAACACCGAGTTTAAACAAGCTTTTCATTGATTTTAACCTGCAGAATTTAATTTTGAGTTTCTGTGGCATTTGAAGCCAAATGCAAACTAATAATACAAGTTGAAAATAATATCCATTGCAATACCCTCTCTCTTACTTCTGATTTGTTTTATTAGTGAATAAGAAAATAGTAGCCATCTGAACTGCAGAAAGGAATAACAGTATTTCCCATTTCTAAAAGAAATCAGCAACAACCATAAGCCTGAAGAAATAAAATTCATCAGATTTTCTCCCCTATTGCTTGAGCCTAGGGACACAGTGACAGGCTGACAAGTTCACGAACATAAACTTCGATTGTGATTTAAGAAAAAAAATTACTTTTTTATTTCAGTTCATTAATATTTTTAATTTGCACATTGCCAAAAGCATGATGCTCTCTTTCAGTCAGAAACAAATTAAACCTGAAGGGAAGGAGAAATACCACCCCATGAGAAAAACTTCCTTCCTCAGCTTGTCAAGAAGGCATTCCAAACTAGCGGAATGCTTGACACAAATCTCTGTTATGTAACATACCTACTCTGTGGGTGCATTGTCACTCTTGGACATGCACATATCCTTCAAACACTAGAATGGATTATTATACAAATAGGCCAACAAAAGCTTCTTAAAAACAGTTTATTCAGTTGGTATCACAACTGCAAAATTCCTTGCTCCATTTGAGTGATTAAAGCACGTAACATGCCAGAAGGACCTAAAACATCCATTTGAAGCGGTCTATTATCTAACCTAGGTGCCTGGGTGGTACAAACTGTTAAACACCCGATTATTAACCCTAAAGTTGGTGTGTCAAACCCATCCAGAGTCTTCCTTGGAAGAAAGGCCTGGTGATCTGCTTCTGAAAGGTCACAGCCACGCAATTCTACTCTGCACACACGGGATCACTATGAGTCAGAATCAATTTTCTGACAGCTGTTTTTTCTTTTAAATTACCTAATCTAGTTTTTTAAACATTTCCATAAAACATTCTTTTATAGCCTGTGAGAAGCCATCTAAGGTACTTCACTGGTCTCACCCCTTCGGGAGCAAGGGAGAATGAAGAGAACAAGATACAAGGAAAAGATTAGTCCAAAGGACTAATGGACCACAGCTACCATGGCCTCCACCAGACCGAGTCCAGTACAGCTAGATGGTGCCCAGCTACCACCACTGACTGCTCTGAATGGGATCACTATAGAGGGTCCCGGACAGAGCTGGAAAAGAATGTAGAGCAAAATCTTAATTCACAAAAAAATAAAAGACCAGATTTACTGGCCTGACAGACTGGAGAAACCCTGAGAATATGGCCCCCGGACACCCTCTTAGCTTAGTAGTGAAGTCACTCCTGAAGTTCACCCTTCAGCCAGGGATTGGACAGCCTCATAAAATGAAATGGGACTAATGAGGCACAGCAGTCCAGGGACAAGGACTAGAAGGCAGGAGGGGACAGGAAAGGTGGTAAAAAAAATAAATCTTTTATGTTATTTATTAATTTTTTTCAATAGTAGGTTATGTGATTGCTATCATGGCAGAAATAACTGAAAGATGAAGCTTATGATGAATGAGGACTACAGAATACACTAATGAAAAATTTATTTTCTAAATTAGCCACTAATCTTGTCCAATTTGACTTGTCCTAGTCTCTGAAAAACAATCCTGAGATTCATCACTCATTAACTGATACATAAACTTTTAAGTAAAATAATTGGAAATGGGATACACTATTCCACTTGGCAAAAGGCCCATTGTTGATACTTTAGAAATGAAATAATCATAGCCTTGAAGTTTATCTCTACACTTAGGCAGAAGGTATCCATTAATATTTTGTGTTTTTCTAAGAACAAAGCTGAAAGACATAAATTCTCCTTGCGTGTTGCTGAAACAACATAGAATCGAAGACCAAGGCAATTTAGGGTGGGGAAAGAGGATCATGGTTCTGATCTGGCTGTGCCAGGTATCTGGGTGGTATGTGCCACCCAAGTACCTAGGACAGCAAGTAATGTGAGCCATACCCTGTATCTTTGCTTACAGAGAATGAAGGGGTGGGGGATGTCAAAAACACCCAGAAAGAAAATTATAATAACAGTTTGATTATGTCAAGTGCAAACTACGGTGTTCATACCATAAATTAATAGTAGTTCAAGTTCAAGGTATATTAATTTATGACATTCTGAAGGCACTGTAGAGAAAACAAAACCGAGCTGGGCCTTGAAAGGATGGGTGGCTTTAGAAAAAATAAATGAAGAGCCTATTAAATTACCTTGCTTCGAAAAATGAGAGTATAATATAAGTAATTCAATTCATGGTCTTCCATGTCAGGGAGAGTAGCAGACATGAGAACAGAATATTAGTGGAACAAATCTTCAGAAAGATGCTAGCATATTTCAATAAAATTATGGCTACATATCCCTAATTTTTATAAATCTGGATTTAGGTCAGGCTGTTTCATAACTTCTTTAATCATGGGATTTCTTCTTCAACCTGTGTCTCTACAACATAAGCACTGGGAGCAATGCCCTCAGAGGAACTTCAGGAAGGTAGATTACCTTCCATGCTTCTAGACACTAGCAAGCTGAACTTTTCAGTTGTTTAAGTTTCATCTTCCAAAGTCGAGAGTTTTGTGCCTTAAAGTAGCTTATACAGATACATAGCAGTTTAATGGCCAAATATATCATTTAAAAAAGTTAAGTAAAAAATTTCTTTAATACAAATTAGTATATGGAATTAAGGGACCCAGTCTTGCCTCCTATTTCTAAGCTAAGATATAGTTGCATTTTTTACACCTCACTAATATAAATGCTGCTCTTACATAGGACTATAGAACATTTTGTTTTATAACTGTTTTTCAGAGGAGGGTCATTGGACAAATATATTTTTGCATAGCAACAGCAATAACAGCACTGGTAAAATATTGCAACAGTAAATACTAATGCAAAGTCAACCTGAAAGTTTGAAGGAGTTGACTTGGGTTCTGTCCACAGACGTAAAGTTCTGGGCATATGTGAGATAATTTTAAGAGTTCTTATTATTGGCATGAAACATAGTTTGGTACATAAATATAAAAAAAGGAATGGAAATTGTAATGACCATAGCAATAACACTTCATTAGTTTAAATCAGTGAGTAAAATATTGATTGCTCAGTAATGGAATTGAGACTATCATCATACACTTTGCCAATTAAAAAAAAAAAAAAGAAGCTATATTTCTCCAGCATGCCTTGTATCAAAATTAATTCAGAATATCAAAGTATAAATGAAATAAATAAGTACTTTAAAAATACCAAAAGAGAAACTTCCAGCAAAATGGCGCGCTAGGGAGAAGCACCACGCCATCCCTCCACAACAAAGATCCAAAAAACTAAGCCGAACAGAGAATACAATAATCCTGAAACCCTAAAACATCAAATGAAGAGATAAAGAACTCAGCCGAGCACCAAATGGAGTGAGAAACTGACAGAGAACAGAGAGTGAGGAGAGATTCATGCAGAGGTCCCCTACCAGCTAACGCAGCATGGATCCGCCATCTTGGACTCCTATCAGAGACCAGCAAATAGGGGGTACGGGAAAGCAGCTTCATGGAGCTTCCAACAGGAGACAAAAAACAACTGGTAGTATGCGATATATGCTTTCCCACCCCCCACCCTTCTTCACCTCCACTTGGCCTCCTCTGCTTCCCATGGCCACAATCTCCTGTCTGGGAAACACCACCTGCTTGGATACCATACACCCAAATGGGCTGGCTCTCTGAGTGCCATTTGTTGGCTGCCGGTGTTGCTTTTTTCCGCTTCTTTTGATTTCTTCCTTACCTCTCACCACCTCCCCCTCCTTTCGCTCAAATAGCTGGCTCCGTGCGCCATCTTTGCTTCTTCCTGAGGAGCTCTTGAGCTCCGTTCGAGTGTGGAGGTGCTTCCCAGTCTGGGCTGCCACGCTGGTGGGATCCTGGGGCTATTGTTCGTTTTGAATAGTTTCTTTGTTTTCTTTTCCTTTTCTTGAGTTGGGAGCCCTTTCTGGCCAGGCGGTGCTACGTGGCAAGGAGACTACCCCCTTGGCTTGCAGAGACGTGCAGAGGGATCCCTGAGGACATTTCTGTATTCGTTGTTTTTTTTTTTTCTTTTCGTTTTTTTAATGTTTTTTGGGGGGCCTTTCTTGTTCTTTTTTTTTTTTTAATTTGTTTTGTTTTCTTTTCCCTCTTTTTCCCTTTTTGTCTTTCTTCATTACTCAGTTTCTCGTCTCTCTATATCTTCCTTCTCTTTCTGTTCCCTGAATACCTGGAATTGTATACCTCTACGCCTTCTAGCCAGGCTGTACTGCAACACCTGACAGCGACTTCCCCAGATCTCATAGCTGCACCAGTGGGATCCCTGGGAACTTTGTGGTTCTTTAACTTTTCTGATTTTTATTTATTCATTCTTTTCTTTTCTTCCTCTTCCCCTTTCTGTTTTTCTCATTTCATAGTCTCTCATCTCTCCACTCCAATGGCAAGCTCCCATAGCATTCTTTTTTGTTTGTCTGTATGTTTTTGGCTCTTGTTCCTCTCTCTCTCTCCCATATCAATCCTAGCTCCACACATAACAATCTCCCCGCTACATCCTGCCTACCTGCACCATGCGCTTAACATCACACCACCAAGCAGCGCAGGCACGGCCTACTGGAACCCACCCTGCACTGATTACTGACCCACCCTGGTGGCTGTAGTAAGTGCCACAAAAAACCCGTCCCAGTAACTCCTCTTCAGCTAGACCTGCCCTGCTGTACCATATTTCAGTGACCGACCCTGACAGGTGGAGAAGGAGACAAAACGTATCGTGCCCACAGAAGAGCAAACAACAAAGAACACAGCCAGCCTGCTCAGACATAGCCAAATAAAAAATAAAGGATGAAACAAATAAATCTACAATCAACAAACGAGAATAATAACTACTGAATGCCCTGAAGACAGCAGACAATATCAAAACATTTACAAAAACAGGACAGGATGGTTCCAGTAGGCGTCCAAAATAAAACACCAGATGACCTTCCAGTGGAAGAAAATGCACTAGACTACCTGATAGGGAATTCAAATCTCTAATACTCAGAATTCTCCAAGCGCTGAG
>NW_004443961.1:9175577-9225079 GCF_000243295.1 Trichechus manatus latirostris
AGGGAACCCAAGGTTGAGTAAGGATATTGTTGATGTGTTGTGAGATTGTTAACCATTGTCATAGGGTAACGTGCAGTAACTGTTAAATGAGAAACTATTTTGTTCTGTAAGCCTCCATCTTAAGTGAGAATAGCAGCACAGTTGGAAGAGTGTAGTCAATGTCACTGAACTGTGCACGTAGAAATTTTTGAAATGGTGTTTCTTTGGCTATGTGTATTTTCACCAAAAAAAAAAGGTTGAGAAGTTAGAAGGTTGACATGTTGTGGGGTTGTTAACCAATGTCATAAAACAATATCTGTACTACTGTTTCATGACAAACTACTTGTTCTGTAAGCCTTCACCTGAAGTACAATAAAAATTAAAAAATAGCAAAAGAACACAAGGTAACTAAGTTTTCAATCTTTAAATAGGGAAAGTCATGAAGGAGCCCTTGTTTGCGCAGTGGTTAGGCCCTTGGCTGCTAACCGAACGGTCATGGGTTCAAACTCACTAGCTACTCCCCGGGAGAAAGGTGTAGCAGTCTGCTTCTGTAAACGTTACAGCCTTAGAAGCCCTATGTGGCAGTTCTACTCTGTCCTTTGGGGTTGTTATGAGCCAAAATCGACCCAGTGGCACTGGGTTGGTTCTAAACATGAGAACCAGCACATAAAGGAAAGAGATACTAAATGTATCCAAAAGCAACCAAATCCATTGCCCTCGAGTTTATTCTGACTCATAGCAACCCTATAGGACAGAGCAGAACTGCCCCATAGGGTTTCTAAGGAGCAGCTGGTGGATTTGAAGTGTTGACAGTTTGGCTACCAGCTGTAGCTCACCATAGCTCTTAACCACAGTGCAACCAGGGCTCCAATAAGTGTAACTGCATAAAAAATTTTGAGTGGCAAAACACACCAAAAATGATGTTGAAGAAAAAAGAAAAATCCCTCTGGATGTTTTTCAAAACTATATATTAATGTATAAGTTTTTGCATAAATCAGTAAGAAATTTTTTACAACACAATTGAAAAATCGGCAAGGGACATGACTAAACAATTCACACACTTTATCCTTTTCAGTATTTAACATTCTATGTATTGTTTTTCCAGCAATTTAACTTTTAGAGATACTTTCCTGTACAAGGGCATGTAGATTATGTAAAATTATCTTCACTGACATATTATTACTAACATTTGGAAACTCACTATAGTAGACTGTAATAATGTTTAGCAAGTGGTTTATAGGGTAGAAAGGTCTCTAATGAGCCATCTGAGAAGAGTCCTGAACAATGAGAGGGAGCCATTGTGTTGATATCCATGAGAAGAGTCTGAGAGCAGAAGGGTCAGCAAGATCTAAAGTCTTCAAGGCAGCAATGTTCTGGGTGGGATTGAGAGATGTCATCTATCAGGGTAGATGTTCAATACATGTCAATTCCCTTCCTTTATCCTCATGTGAGAATGGGAAGGGTGGTAGCGGCAAGTAAAATGGTAGACTGGGCATGGGATAAAAATAGGAGTATTTAGAGTCATATGATTTTTATTGTTGTTTTGTGTCCATGACTGTTGTGACTCTTTTTTGTTCTTGTCAGTTGTTAGAGGAAGGAGAAAGAATGGGCAATACTAATTCACTATCTATAGCACTTTACTATAGATGAGCAGAGAAGAAGTTAGAAGACTTGGGGTTATTTTTGATCCTCATCTGAACACCTGTGTGACTCTGGGAAAATTATGTCTCTGAACTTCAACTTGTTTATAGGTAAAATGGAGTGTTTTGATTATATTCTCCATTGTTGTACACACCTTTACTGTGCTGTAATTTATGGTTTGTCAATTGCCCCCTACTCTATTGTGGACAGTTTCAAAGAAGGCAGCATATTTTCCAACTCTAAATTCTTAGAGTTTGACACCCACTGGCATATAGTTAATATTCTGTAAATGGTTGTCAAGTTGACTGGTGTTGATTAGTTGATTTCTAAGGCCTTGCAGCAACAGCATATTATTAGTGAGGTCTCTAACATCCCATAGCATTAATGTTAAAAAAAAAAAAAAAAAAAAAAGCAATGCCAATGCCTTGGTTGTAGCTGTGAAACAAAAATGAGAAAAATGTTCTATGCAAATAAAAAAAGTGGAGAGTTTTAGTTGATTTCTAGGATCAAAGGGGGAAAAAAAAACTGTTTCAGATAAAACTAAAAATAGACTATACAATAATTAAATCCAGGCAATCCTTAACTTCAAAAAGAATCTGGATACTGATACTTGATATGTAGTTGGAGAAGAGAACACTTCATGGGATTAATGGAGTGTATTCATTTAGAACAATGAGCTCTTTCACCTCAGTACAAATCCTATTTCAAACAGATGTTGAACAGGGGAGTGAAAAGCTGAAGGCTGTTGTGAACTGTAATTTTCACAGAATCTGTAATTCTGTACAAAAGGGAATACCTCAGTAGTCAGTTACTAATAAATTTTTTAATCAGTTCAACTTTTATAAAAAGATTTATAAAGCTCATTCATTTTGTTTAAATTACTTTTGTGACCATTTCAACCAAGGTCTTACAAGTTCAGTTTTGACCATAACAGAAATGGAATAAATGGTTTAAATCAAAGGTGTACTGTGATTCCAGGGGAAAGTTTTACCATAGATACGGAGAAGTGACACCTATTCAATACACACAGCCCTGCCAGTCACAACAATTTCGGGGATGATGGGAAGAACAAACCAGTTTGCTGTGCAGTGGACAAAAGCAATTAATCTTAGTGTGATAAACTCTTCCTTTTGGATTATCAGACACTCCATTTATAACATGAACCATTTGATACTTCTGTCTGTAATACTCTCATTGAAAAAAAAATATATCTTGTAGGAATCAAAAATAAAAATAAAACTAATAGTGGAAAGACTTGAAATAAAAGATCCACTTTTTTTCCTGGGAAAATCTTAATTATAAATTCGACTCATTCCTAAATTTCCCCAAAAAATATTGTCTCAAAACTTCCTTACATAACTATAGTTAATTTGGGCATAGATGTTAAAACATGTCCACTTAACCAAGAACTATGCCCTTTTTATTATGAAAAAAGGAATCAATTGTTGTATATATTACAAACATTAAATACTTCTTTAGCTTGCTGAGGAATAGGAATAAATACAAAATAAATGCTGAGTTATCCACACTATTTACAAAAAGCACACTAAAATATTTTCAGTTATAAGAGAAAATGGTATTGCAAACATAAACACAGAACAAGAATATCAACATTGAAGAAAAAATCCCATGATACTATCTGGATTTTTATGGCAACTCTACACACACTTTGGTAAGAATTCAAGAAGACATCTTGTAACTATTTACCTAGATTCAAAGAGGGGTGAGAATAAGCCTTGTCATTTAAAATAGAATGCCAGAGTTGGAAATGATTTTGTAAATAATTTGCCTCTATGCTCTTATTTTACAGATGCAAACATTGTGCTCTAGAGGCTTTAAATTGTCCCTCAAAGTTCACACACGAAGTCAGTGGTAGACCAGGCCTATAACTCAAGGAGCTCAAGGTGCACAAAAAGTTCTTGGAGCACAATATCATGTCCGTAGCCTTCATTTTTTTAAAAATCAAGAATAAGTCACTTGGAGTTTTAAGTTGGGCGGAGAAGAAATGATTGTCTTAGTGCCTCTCTTAAAAACAAGATGGGGGCAGGGAAAAAACACACAGGGGCGTCAACTGCAAATCATGTGTTTCCACGTGATCAGGAACACATGATACTTGTTGCACACTAAGTCCAGAGATCTGAGTACCCAAGGTAGAGGAAGAGACAAGAACAAACAGAGACTATTTAAACAGTTTTTAAAAATAGAGAGGAAAAAAAACAAAAAACAACATTAGGGTAGCATTTCCATTTTGGTGACCACCTGGAGAAGAACTGCTTGATTTAGGACAGCAAGTATGAAATCAAGCAGGAACACTGTGCTAAATGAACCACAAAAAAATCCTTTCAATATATTAGTACTACGATAGATAAGATAACATCAGTAGATTTACTAGAATTCCAACTTAAATTTTTTTCATAAAAGCATTTATTATTAATATTCTATGGCAGATGAGAGGGGCTAAAATAAATAAAACAGTAGATAATTTAACTTTCCATTAAATGGACATTTTTTTCCATGTAGTCTAATTGACACTACTAGAGAGTCTAACTCAGGATCAAAAGCAGCAAATAGGTGAGTCATATGACATCCCTGGAAACCCTGGTAGCCTAGTGGTTAAGAGCTACGGCTACTAACTGAAAAAGCCACAAGTTCAAATCCACCAGGCACACCTTGGAAACCATATGGGGCAGTTCTACTCTGTCCTATAGGGTCGCTATGAGCAGGGATGGACTTAATGGCAACGGGTTTGGCTTTTTTTTTTTTTTTAATGACATACCTGAGAAGCAAACTACCAATATGAGATAAGATTGTTGTTCAATGCTAGAGAAACGTGTTAAAAGGCCAGTAGTCTCCTAAAGAAAGAGTCCCACTGGCACAAGGTTAAGTGCTCAGCAGCTAACCAAAAGGATGGTGGTTGGAACACATCCACTGGCTCCGTAGGAGAAAAATCTGACAATCCTAAAGATTCCAGCAAAGCAAACCCTATGGAACAGTTCTACTCTGTTATATGGGGTTGCTACGAGTCAGAACTGTCTTGATGGCAGCCAATAACAAGTCTCCCAAAATGGGATGTGATACCTTGGGAAAATTTTTTGAACTCCATGCTGAAGGTAAAATTAGGTGAGAGGAACAAGCAGGAGCTAGGTGAATGGAAGTTGTTGAGGGGTTGTAAGATGTCAAGGGGAAATGAATCCCAGATGTGGTACTCTGATTCTTAAAAGTTAAACAAATATTATAGGAAACAATTTTAATGTTCCAGGACCCTATTAGAGACTATTAAAAATTGGCATGAAATACTTCATGAAGCATAATTTGTCGTGCCTCCTTCCTCAGTAATAAATTCAAAACCTTTCAGATCCAGTTAAGTGTACACAATTATTTTTAATCTCCAGTTCTATGTGTGAATAAAGAGGTTATGTTTAACTTATCAGCTGTTGTAGAAATAATGCTAGTTGGCATGTTGGTGGTGTTTAAATTATTACGGCTCTTAAAAATTAAAAATAACATAGTATAGGGAGACTTCTACTATAAATGGTAAAAAGAGCCAAAGACATAGGAGAGGGTGTTGCTTCAGATCATTCTAATAAAATAAGTCAAGTTCCATTCTACTTCCTAGTTACTTGTGTGCTAGTGCCTGGGGTCTTAAAAGCTTGCAAGCAGCCATTTAAGGCACAATTGGTCTGTATTCCTCGGGAGCAACAGAGGAAGATGGACAGTCAGGAATAGGAGGAGGAAATGGAACGTATAGCTAATTGCCTCCATGAACAACTGCTTCGCTTGCCATGAGACCAAAAGGACTAGATGGTGCCTGGATATCATCACTGAACATTTTGATGAAAGATTCTACAGAAGAATCCTGACCAGAAGGGGAAAAGGTAGAATGGAATTTCAGATTCTCATGGACTCTACACTTTCTGGAGCCATAGAGGCTGGGTGAACCCCTGAAGCTACTGCCCTGAGATAATCTTTAAACCTTAAACCAGAAATATTCCCTGAATCTTAAAACCAGACAGTAGTTTAGCTTAACTTGTAAAAATCTCTACCTTGAGCATTATGCTCCATTAAGAACTATCTATATGGGATTAAACTGACAACAGCAACTCGAAAGATTAGATAGGAACCTTAGAGGGCAGTAAATTTATTTTAATGAGGAAGGAACAAATCAGGAAAGAAGGGTTAGAATAATTGCACAGCTTGAAGAATGTAATCAATGTCACTGAATTGTACATGTAGAAATGGTTGAACTGGTGTATGTTTTGCTGTGCATATTTTCAAAAAAAAAAAAAAAGGTAAGGCAAGTGCTGAACATAGACTACTCTGAACATCCTCCCCTCAAAAAAAAATTAAAAAAAAAAAGGTATCTAAGATAAGGTGTATCTTTTTTAACCTAGGAAATAGGAAATGATCATTAGGTGGTCTTGAACAACATATCTTTGCTTAATGTCAGTTGATATTAAATAATTAAAGTATTATTACAGAAATGCTGTCCATTTATCAACTGAAAAGTATACCTTTCTGAATTTAGATATACTGTATGTCTTGTATTTTTTTTTTTTTGGTACAAATTCTACTATGGCTTATCCTGAGGCCTTTATTTATGGGGCTCATATTGTGTACTATGCCAACCAAATTATCTGGTGACAGTCAGAAGGAAAGAACTATTTTAAAGTCAAAAATAAAACTGCCAAAATATACCTTTGAGAACATGGCTCCAGATTTTAAAATTACCCAAACACTACAATGTCTATTGTCCCAAGACTCGTTTGATTAGTTTGGGAAGGTGTTATGCTACTGTAAAAAGCTAAATAAATAAAATAAAAATCAACTCAGTGGTCATGACAACAGAATTTATTTGCTGTTTGTAAAAATTTTCTGTGGATTGGGGAGACCCTCACAGCAGCGGTCTTTCAGCAGACTACTCAGAGATTCACGATGATTCAATTTCGTGGATCTCCTATTTCCAGTTGATTCTTCCTCTACAATCTCCTCAGAGAAGGGAGAGACTGGGAAAGCACACCCAGGCTTTTCACTGCCTTTGCCCAAAGGTGACACATTTCAACTCCATTTACTGTTCATTGGTCAGAAGTAGTCCTACAGCCCCACCTAACAGCAGGGAGGAAGAAAATATAATCCCCTAAATGCTAAAGAAAGGGATCCGATGTTGATGTGTACTTACAATGTCTCTCACACCATCTGTCTTAGTTACCTAGTGCTACTGTCACAGAAATACCAGTGAGTGGCTTTACAGAACAGAAATTTATTCACTCATAGTTCTGGAGGTTAAAAGTGCAAATCAAGGTTTTAACTGTGTTGATTCCATCTGTGAGACTCTCTCCTAGTTTCTGGTGTCCACTGGTGATTCTTGGCATTCCTTGGCACTCCTTGGTTTCTGTCTCTTACACCTTCCTCCCCTTACCCCCACAACACCCCTTGTGTGTGTCTCTTTCTATTCTGCTTCTTTTATAATTCTGAAAGGATTTAGTTTCGGACTCAACCTACTCTGGCATACCTCATCAGCATAGCAAATACAAAAAACAAAAAAAAACCGCCCTATTTGCAAATAGTGTTATATTTATAGATACAAGGGTTAAGATTTCAAAACATATTCTGAGGGGAACACAATTCAATTCATAACACTATCCTCATATTTTCCAAAGGCCTGCTAGCCCAGCAAGGTAAAGGGAAGCAAACAAGGGTATAAAGCAAACGCTCGGAATTTATTCAATTCCAATTTTTAAAATAATTAAATAAAAGCACAATACTTACGCAGAAAATATAAAATGAAGGCCCTTGAAGCCACGATCATATCATATAATTTTTTTAACCACCCAACCACTATCAGATCATTTGTACAAAATAGGTACTCAATAGATTATGAGGGAATGAATGAATAATTGGATTGATAAGAGTATGATTCCTTCCTTTGGTCTCTGAACATATACTTTATGTTTACATCATGACAATGTACATCAGGATAACACACCAACAATGATAATGATTTTAATAACAGGCATTGCTTTAAAATTTACGAAGTATCTTCATACACTGCATTTTTAAACAAATAACACACGCCTTCTGTGGTTAATTGCCAACTGGGCTCTCCCCACTGTGAGGTATTTTTGTAAGCACTGCTATGCCAATTTTTCTTACGTATTGTTGTAAAAAAAAAAAAAAAAATTAGCATAGCACACTTATGAAAATATCTTGCAGGGTGAGGGAGCAGTTGTCTAACAAATGTAGACGGTATACATTATTTGTGTCAAAATACATACAAAATGCTTAAAAATTCAAAACTGTGAAATAGGCATACATGAGTGTTTTGTCCTCTTCAGATTACCAACACAACAAAACAACCCTAGAAAACATGACAGTATTTTAACACTGAATATTTAATTTTTGAGGGGGAGGCATTTTACGATCAGGATATTTTGGTATATGTCCACAGAATATTTTCTAAAAACCCTCTAAACTGGAGACAACTCTCAATGCTTGGAAAACGCAATGCTCCGGTTGAATAATTTACACTATTGGAAGAAATTCCAAGAGTGAGGTTATGCATATTGAATGTAATTTTCGTCTCCTAGAATACTGTTTAAAAAAAAAATACTCAGCATGACCAAACTTACCTAAAATATGCATTAAAAAACTGATAACATGAATAAGAGAATGAAGTATCTATTAATTAATCACTTTTGTACAGCTGGATAAGGATTAGGTGGGTATCTATAAACTCTATAAACTCTGGTTTATGAGTATACATATCCAAAATTTGGGCATGGGCTGTGATAATTTTGTTTTTTTGCTTTAGATATAAAGTTAGCAGTCTTTGCATTTTTCTCAAATAACCATAAAATACACAAAATGAAATTTTGTTAAACCACCAATGTATAAAATTTCTTAAGGACCGCAGATCGGGGTTATTACTACAATATATTTAGAATTGAATTTTATTAGAAACTTACTGGGGTAATTTTTCTCTGAAAAGGTGTCTCAATGTAGTCATCTTTGGAGTCCAAGAGACAGACTGAACTCTCAGCATCACTCTTTATTAACTGAGTGACTGGGTGAATTAATTAACCTCTCTGACCTCAGTCTCCTCATCTGTAAAATGGTGACAAAAAATCCCTTCCTCAAAGTGTGACTGAAAGGTTGAAATGAGACTACATAGACAAAGTACCTAGCACAGGACCTGATGCAGAGTAAATGCTTGAAAACGTGAATTCCCTTTAACTGTACATCATTGTGCATATGTTATTGTTTTGACCTCTTAAAAGGACCAAACTCCAGGTGCAGAAAATAAAATATATGAATTGGAACAAATTGCTGCAATTGCACACACAGATACAACATTCACTGAGTTGTAAACATTAAACACATTATCTTATGTAAGTGAAAAAATGCTGCAATAAAATTTTCCGTAAATATTTTGCACTTCCATGTCTGAGCGATGTTAGTTCTTTACATCACAGTGGATTTTTATTGATGGCATTTATTTCCACAATAAATACATATTATTTTAGGCTTAAGGTTTATATGATTAGTCAATTGAGTATATTTTGTAATATTAATTTGCATATTATCATTTATATTTTAACACTACTCTTACGTTTAAATTGCACACTTTTTTTTTCTTTCTAATTACAGTCTAAAAGTATGGTTACCTAGCCAGTGTCCTTGGGATTTTTTATGATGGAAATGGAGAGACAAAACTTCTGCCCTCTGTAAGATCACACCAAATCCGACCTCCCTCCCTAATAAATGTTCAAGCAAAAATTTCCACTTGCAGAAAGTGCTGAGGAGAAGGGGAGCCTACCCCTCAATATCATCCTGGGGATGAAAAATGTCTTAGAACTGGACCAGAAATTCTTTAAATCTTTAAGGAAAAAAAAAATATTGTCAAAGCTTCTGTTGCTCCCATTTATGGCTAAATATGGAGAGCTGGATTCATCTTTGTGAGTAGATATTTCTATGTCTGGGAGAAACTACTATGCAACCCTATCCAGAGGTAATGCAAAATCCTATTCACACTTAATTTTAGACTTCACAAATGAAGTCTTCACAACTTTAGACATCACTGTGAAGGCTAAACTGTTCTGTACACTAAAGAGAATCTCACCTTCATTGTGGGCTGGGTGAAACACAGGGAGATGATTATAATGTTAATTTATTCTTCACTTAGCTGGCAGGTTTTAAATATAGGGAGTAAAGTGGAGAGAGAGTACAGCAAAACGGATTCTGCTGGAAGAGATGCAGGCCCCGGCGTTATACTGATACGCTGGTGCTGAGGAAGGAATCTGAGGGTACAAACTCCTCAGGAAATGCACAGTCCAGTGGCTTTTGGGAGCAATAAAATCTGACATACAAGTTTAAGTTTTCCTGTTAGATGCTTTGACTCTGTTAGCTTAACCTCAAGTTGTCATTAGTATTTGTCACACCTGACAGTCTACTATCAACTATACTACTACTGTTTGATGGGAGACGAGGACTGGAAAAGGCCTGATCCAGAACAGAGAAGTCATGATAAGATAACCAGAAGGTATAGTTGAGAGGCAGTTGCAAGTGAAAGGTAAAGAGCAACAACAAGGAAATGCTGAACTCTCACCACCCACAACACAACAGAGCAATACTCAGTTATTCGTGAAGAATGGGAAAGATGACCGTACTCTCTGCAACTCTTCAAGTTGGAATCTCATATTACTCTTGGTTGGGTATTACAGAAAGGGTGACCCTAGAGCCCTTGGGATTGCACAGCAAAAAGAACCTAAGTTAGAGATTTCTTTAGAAAATTAAATAAAATATTCCATAACGTCGCATAGTTTCAAAACATAGAATCCCACTGTATGAATTTGAATGTGAACACTATTTCGATATTCTTTGGAGGAAAAAGCCAATGATGAGTACAAAGCTGTTGTCTGGAAAAATATGCAATTTAACAGAAAATCCTTTTTTTTTTTCAACCAGTCATCTTTTTAATCAAACAATATATCTTTACCACGTCTATAATGTATGTGAGAGGCAATGTGTTAAATGCAATAAGAATTTCTGAATTTCCACGTGGAGAGTGCAATGACTTCAGAGTGTTTCTAACTTTATAATCTATAATCTATATTACCAACATTGTATTTCTGAAAAACTTTTAAAAATATAGTTATCATATTTAGCTCCTCTGTAGGTTTTACCTGGCTGTTGCATTTGGTCTATTTGAAAAGATTTTTTTTGTTAATTTATGCTTTCTCAATCAGATCTTACTTGCATAATCATCCTTCCCATCTCAAACTCTTTTCATGACGATTTTTGTTTCTTCAAGAAACAAGTGATGCCCCTGTTTGTAATGTTCCTTCTTATCCATAAAGTTAAATTTTCAAGAAACATCTAGATTTATGAGATTATCCCACATGGGTTAAGCTGTAATTGACCTTCTTCTACTCACCTTATGAAACTCAACCTCAGGGGATGGAAAGGAGGGGAGAATTAGAAAGAAGGACTAGGTCAAACTGAAAGAAAAATACCTTCCAAAGATCAGTGCAAAGGAAATAAACATATCAGAAAGCTGACAGAAACAAGAAAAAAAAAAAAGTCTCACCAGATTTTTGAAGTCACCAGACGATCCAGGAGTCCAAGCCTGATAAAAAATAAATAAATAAAAATAAAGGAGGGACAAAGAAAAGGAGATGTTTTAATTTTCCCTTTTAAAAAATTGACAAATTTTTAAAATTCTGTAATATTACTACATTTTCAGGTATGGTAGTCTGAGGAAAATCCTTTTTCTAGATAAAAATATATTTTTCACTTAAACTGGAGCTTAATTTCATATTAAACCATTAAATCAAGGAAACAAAAGAAAAAAACAGAGTCTAGTTCCAGAAAATATTTTTCCAATTATTCAGGTGACCATCATAATCATTTAGTTTAATTCTCTATGTTCTCAAAAGAAGGGAAGACATTATCATTAAATGTATTTGAAATTCTCGAACATGTACTATATACATTTAATTTTCTTATGGGGGAGGCAGACCAAACTCGTAGTTTTTAAAAAAGTTTCCCGTTTTGCACGTCTTTTTTGGCTGTCAGACAGTAATTAATTTTGGCTTTGATTCATTTTTGAAAAGCAAATCCATAGAAGATATTATAATGACACAAAAGGGCTTTAATTTCCAAATGATATTAAAATACAGCCTCTATTTTTTTCAAGGTGTTTGAAGTTCAAATGAAAGGCAACATCTGAACAGCACATATCCCCAAGAGAAACCCAGCACCTGCCATGAACTGTAAAGGTTTTATAAATGTTGTCTTGTGTAAAAGCAATGGCAAACACTGGGAGGCCTTTTGTAAATACGCCTGCCTGCCTCTCTGTTTGAGCAGAAATATTGAACTTCTAACCATTATTATTATAAAATAAAGGGGATTTTTTTTTAAACATTTGATGATAGCCTTTTCCTTCTGCCTTGGGAATCAAGTTTAAAATTACATATTGTATGTGTAGAAAAACACATCTTCCTTTGAAAGGAATGGAGAATACAACAAATGTAAAAAAGTTGACACTCTACGTGTATAGTTTCATGTGTGCATATGAATATGTGTCTGCATATTATACTCAGAAATTTTCAATTATTCTTTGGCAAGAATAATCCCCATAATGCTGGGCAACTAACAGGTAACAAATCATCCAAAATGAGGTTATTAAAATTCTTCTCTGAAGCCTAGAATCATTTGAAAAGACCAGTGTTTCACTTGTAAAGAACAAGTAATGGATGCTTGGGGTATTATGAGAGAGCTCACTGAATTCTCTAGCCTACCTTCAAAGGTGTAAAACGAATAATGTGTCTTCTGGAAGACTCTGTTCTAGATCTTAGTTCTGCTTATGAGAGCCATAGAGAATGTCTGGCATATTTCCTTTTATAGCTGTTGTTGTGAGGTATAAACCACTTAAGAAATTTACAAAAATACAAATGTATATAGCTCAATAGATTATCACAAAGTGAATGCCAGTGTAATCACCACCCAGGTCATGAACTAGAACATGACCAACATCACAGAAGCCCATGGTATGTTCTACAATAGTCAATGTTTCACACTAACACACACACACACACACACACACATACACAGAGTTTGAACCTTCTCGATTACTTCCTCTGAGTTACGTTAAAAGCCCAGGTGTAATTCAAAGACACAAATCTTCTGAGGCAACACGTATGTATATGCAGAGATTTGTGGTACATGTTCATCACAATTTTGCTTGGCACATTGATTATGCATTGCTAGGAAGAGACAACACTTTCATATCATGTAAGTTCATTGAACCTATTTTATATTGTAATGTAATATCAATAAACCATTTATTACATGTATTTGTCTATGTTTCCAGATTCTATGTTGAGCCCATAGTTTTATTTTGTCTTAGTTTGAATTTTATATAACAGAAATCATACAGTGTATTCTCTTTTATGTCTAATTTCCTTTATGTTTATGAGATCCATCCATTTTATTGTTTGTAACTATAGTTAGTTAATTCTCATTAGTATAAAGTATTCAATTGGATGAATGTTTCAAAATGTATTCATTCCACTATTATTTTTATGTGGATTGTTTCTAATTTTGTATTATTACTAATTCTACTATGAACATCCTTACTACATGTACATGTATTTCTGTTGGATATTTCCTAGTAGTGAGATTACTTGGTCAGAGAATATGTATATGTTCTGCATAGCATATGAGAGTTCCCATTGTCCCACAACTTCATCAGAAAGTATTGTTAATCTGTTTAATTCTGCCATATATTTACCTACCATATAATAGAACCTCACTGTACTTTTAATTTGCATTTTCTTCATTACTAATGAGTGTTATGCATTTTCATATATTTATTAGTCATTATATAGGTCTGATTCAATTGCCTATTTTTTAAACGGGGTTGTCTCTTCCTTACTGATTTGTAGATATGCTTTATATATTCTAGAAATGGGCCCTTTGTTGATTATATGTTATGAAAATATATTTTCCCTCTCTGTGGCTTGCCCTTTTACTCACTTCTTTTGATTTTCATTTCAACATTATTCATTTTGATCCTAAAATAAAGAGTATTTATAAATTTCATTTTCAGATTATTACTTAGAAGTATACAGAATTATAACTTATTGTGTTATATTGACCATGTATCCTGCAACTTGGAAGAACTTGTTTATTAGTTCTAATCATTTGTAGATTCTTTAGGATTTTCTATATGTGAGATCATGCCATCTGCAAATAAAGATAGTTTTATTTCTTCTTTTGCAATCCGGAGGCCTTTGTTTCTTTTTCTTGCCTAATTGCCCTGGCTAGATCCTCCAGTACAATGCTGAATAAAAGTAGTGAGAGCAGGCATCCTTGCTCCTGATCTTAGTGGGGAAAGCTTTTAGCCTTTCATCATTAAGTAAGATGCTAGCTGAGGGGTGGGGTTCATAGATGTCTTTTATCAGGTTGAGGATGTTCCTACCTATTACTAGTTTGTTGAGGGTTTTTCTTCATGAAGGTGCTTGCTTTTGTCACACGCTTTTTCAGTGTTTTCTGAGATGAACATGTGTTGTTATTTTTTTTTTTCCTGTATTCTCTGAATATGGTGAAGTATATCAATTGATTTTTGTAAGTTGAATCATCCTTACATTTAAAGAATAAATCTCACCTGGTCATGATATAGAATTCTTTTAACACGCTATTGGATTTGGTTTGTTAGTATTTTGTTGAGGATTTTCACATCTATATTCATGAGGAATACCGATCTGTAATTTTCTCTTCTTTTGATGTCTTTGTCTAGCTTTGGTATCGGGATACTACTGACCTCAGAGAATAAGTCAGTAAGTGTTTCCTTCTCTTTTAGTTGTTGGAATAGTTTGTATGGACATATATCCAAAAAAAAAAAAAAAAAACCCACTGCTGTCGAGTTGATTCCAACTCATTGTGACCCTATAGGACAGAGGAGAACTGCCCCATAAGGTTTCCAAGGGGCAGCTGGTTGTTTCGAACAACTGACCTTTTGGTTAGCAGCCAAGCTCCTAACAACTATGCCATATATAGCTGTATTGCACTCACCAGGACATCCAGTACAATGTTGAATAGAGGTGGTGATACTGGCCATCGTTCTCTTAATCTTAAAGGAAACTTTATACCGTTAAGTATGATACTTGTTATAGGCGTTTAGTAGATATTTGATAATAATGAGAAAGCACCCTTCTACTTTTATTTACCTCAAGTTTGTATTTTAAAGGTGTTTTGTTGTTCATTACAATACTTTAGTAGTAATACAATTACTTAGATTGTCTTATCTTCTTCTTCTCAGTTTTTTTTAAGTTGCATTTTTCTAGTAATTTATTTCATTCAAAATTTCAATTAAAAAAGTAATTTGCAACATTCTCTCATCTTCTTTTTAATGTCTTCAGGATTTGTAGAGATTTATGTTTTCATTCCTTATATCAGTTAGTCTTGACTCCTCTCTCTTTTTACTTTGTCAGTTACATCAGTATCAATCACTTTTATCAGCTTATTCAAAGAGCCAATTTTGGTTTTGTTGACACTTTCCATTGTGTGTTTGATACAATATACAACGTAATATTTTTCATTATATTGCTTTCTTTTTTAATTATTTCTCTTCTGCTATTTTTAGGTTAAATGTGCCTTTCCCCCCTAATATCTTAAGATAGATGTTTATATTAATTTTCAGCCTTACTCTTTTCTTATTTGTATTTAAAGTACAGTTTCATTCATTCTAACATTGCCTTTAGTTTGGGAACAAAGTATTTTTATTTTTATTCATTTCAAAATACTTTCTAGTTTTTTTGTTTTTGTTTTTTTGCCCAAAGAGTTATTCAAAAATGTATTTTTTAGTTTCCAAATCTTTAGGGTTTTTCTAGCTTAAATAATTTTGTAGTTAAAGTACTTACTCTATACAATGTCCATCCTTTAACATTTATTGAGACTTGCTTTATGATTTAGCAGCTGGTCAATTTTTTTTTTATTGTTGTGCTTTAAGTAAAAGTTTACAATTCAAGTTAGTCTGTCATACAAAAATGTATACATGCATTGTTTTGTGACCCTACTTGCTCTCCCTTTACTGTGACAACACACTCTTCCTTTCCACCCCGGATTTCTCATGTCCATTCAACCAGCTCCTGACCCTCTCTGCCTTCTCATTCACCTCTGGAGAGGAGCTGCCCATTTAGTCTCATGCATCTACTTGAGCTAAGAAGCACCCTCCTCACGAGTATCATTTTATGTCCCATAGTCCAGTCTAATCTTTGTCTGAAGAGTTGGCCTCAGGAATGGTTTTAGTTTTGGGCTAAGAGAGAGCCCAGGGCCATGTCTTCCAGGGTCCCTCCAGTCTCAATCAAACCATTAAGTCTGGTCTTTTTACTAGAATTTGAGTTCTGCACCCCACTTTTTCCTGCTCCATCAGGGACTCTCTGTTGTGTTCCCTGTCAGGGCGGTCATTGTGGTAGCCGGGCACTATCTAGTTCTTCTCGTCTCAGGCTGATGAAGTCTCTGGTTTATGTGGCCCTTTCTGCCTCTTGGGCTAATACTTTCCTTGTGTCCATGGTGTTCTTCATTCTCCTTTACTTCAGACTATGTTAAGAAATACATCCAAATTTAGAATTTTGTATCCTCCTGTTCATTAGAAAATTATGAAGTGGTTCCATTTTATCTCCACTACTACTTTTGCTTCTAAATTGATTTTGGTCAAAATAAATAGAACTGTACCAGCATTTTAATTGATTTTTCATCTTAGTAGAAAGAGATACATGCTAAAGGAAATACACAGGGTTACACATTTCAAACAGGGAAAATGGCATACACAACAACATGGTAGGCACTACATTCTGTTTGGCTGGGGTAGGAAATGTATGGTGGAAAGAGATACAATCAATGGTTGAGGACATAAACTGAGACCAGATTTGAATGGATTGATAATGACAAGATTTTCGTAGTAAGACAGCAATTGAAGAGAAGGCAGGGTCAGTTTTGGACAACTGGGTGATGACACTCTTAACTAAAATGGAGCAACTTGAGAAAGTTCTAGAGGAATATGAGGAGTAAAATGTTGGATTACTGAATTTGAGAATCCTGCAGCTTTTCTCAGTGGGTAGGTCTAGTAGCCAGCTGAGCATGGAAATCCGAAGTTGAGGAGCAAGTTACAACCTGGAGGTGTACATGTGGGATTTTTCAGTGTTTCAGTAATAGAGAAAGGATAGGAGAGAAAAGAGGCACGAAAATGATGGCCAAGAATAGAACATTGTAGCAACATCAATATTTCTGAAAGAAGTAGCAAAATGGTCTAAGCAAAATTGGCTGAGAGCTTAATTAAGAGATGTAGAAAGAAGTAGCATGTGCCATGGGAGCCAAGAACAAGTGAATGTTAACAATGCAAAATGCCCTTCAGAGTGTTCCAAGATGATGAGAACACAAATTTGGCCTTGACTGTTGCCTTTAGTAATAGATATTAACAGAATAAGGAAAGTGGAAGCCTAATGTGTTGAATGATAAATGGTACTTAAAATATATACAGTGAACTGAATGTATGATTTTATTTTGAATTCTGATAAAGAAAGGAAGAAAATGGTATAAGCAAGGTTTGAATGGGGAGGTAGGGTTAAGGAAAGGTAGCTCTTGTTTATGCACGTTATGTTAAAAATTTGAGATCATCAGAGTGCATCATCTATATTCTTAGCCCAACAAAAACCTTGCAGATATATAAGGACATGGTACCTCTTCTCTTTTTTCTTCTCATCTAAATATGTAACACTGAGCTTGTATAGGTAGTACTAAAGGTTTCCACTTGGACGTGCCACTTATAAATATCAATTCTTTTCCCTCCTTCTACTAGCTTCTTTTGATCAAGGTATATACTTCAAATAATATTCACTGGTATCTGTGGGATTATATTCAAATATGTTTGCTATAATTTCAAGTTACCTTTTTAAAAAAATTTACACTCATTTTACTGGTGGATAGAGACCTGAAATCACTTCTATTGTTAGTATCTTCCTTTAGTTTCCTCCTGATAATTGCTGAATATAGTTGTACTTCTATGTCATGACAATTACTCTAAATAGTGTCCTGTTTTTATATTTTTACTTGAATAATTGAACTCTCACTCTCACTTAAGCCCTTTGGGACATTCTGATTCCCACATATCTTTATCTCTCCATTCCTCTACATAGTCTCATGCTCTACGGACTCTCAGAGGGTGTTTTATGTACATAGAAGCTACCTGTCAAATACATACCTCAGATCCTTCTGAGGGAGGTAGCCATGTTGTGAGGCTAAAAGTACTGGAGTCAAATGATCAAAGCTTGTGTTCTTACTCAACTATGTGGGAGTTTTATTAATTTAGATAATTTGCCTCACCTTCAGCTTTATCATCTATAAACTAGAGATCTTAATACCTAGCTTATACAGGATTGTTATAAGGAATAAATTATTCATAGGAAGAGACCTACAATAGTGCCTGGGGTTGAGTGGGGGCCCACTAAGTTTAGATAAAGCTGGACTCAAAGTGCAGTCTGCCTCTGTAAGTGTCCATAGCATAAACCATGATCTATTCCTTTAAGCACCATCTGTGCAGCCAGATGTTTACAGTCCCTATCCTCTTCCTTTTTCAAAGTCATGACCTTTAACTGGAGGAAGACATTAAAACACCACACATGCTACCCCATAAAATAGCACACATGCTACCCCATAGCCAAGACTTCACTCATTAAATGCATACTCTAGAATTCTTCTGACTGTATAGATTGACCTCCCAAAAATGAAGAGTGGGTTGATTAACTCTATTGGGGTCTCAATTATGTCTTGAATTTTTATCCCAGAAGACAAAAACCCATTGTCGTCCAGTTGATTCTGACTCATAGCGACACAGGCTAATTGATTATAGAATTCCATAGACTGAAGACTCTCTACTCCTCACCGTCACATGAAGAGTAAACATCCACTTATTTTCTAATGTATGTTTATGAGCTGTACATAATTTGTATGAGTGGCCAACATCTTGATGAGGTCATGCTATTTAAACTTTTATGACATTTCTTCAACTTAATAGATAACAGCTTTTTTTTTTAAAAAAAAAAAAAAACAAAACCCTGAATTCTCTTGCACAAGACTGATTTCTACCATTCTAAATTTGAATTTTAACTCAGTTGGGGTGATTTAATTCAACCTTCCAAATTATTACACTCCCCAAACAAGTAATAACTTATGCTGACTGTAAAGGAGATTAATGCAATTATCTGCATGTCTTCTTATTAGAAGAACATATTGCTTACTTTTACTTTATTTTTTTCTTTTTTTCCCTGTCCCTTCCTGCCTTGTCATCCTGCTTTTGGACAGGAGCTGCCCATTTGGTCTCGTGTATCTGACTGAACTAAGAAGCACACTCCTCACGTGTATTATTTTTTGTTTTATAGTTCTGTCTAATCTTTGTCTGAAGAGTGGACTTCAGGAATGGTTTCAGTTCTGGGTTAACAGTGTATTCAGGGGCCGTTGTTTCCGAGGTTCCTCCAGTCTCTATCAGACCATTAAGTCTAGTCTTTTTACATGAATTAGAGTTCTGGTCTACATTTTTCTTCTGTTCTGTCTGGGACTGTCGTGTTCCCTGTCAGGGAGGTCACTGGTGGTAGCTGGGCACCATCTAGTTCTTCTGGTCTCAGGCTGGTGGAGTCTGTGGTTTATGTGGTCCTTTAGTCCTCTGGGCTAATATTATCCTTGCTGTCTTTGGTTTTCTTCAATCTCCTTTGCTCCAAGTAGAATTGGACCAATTGATGCATTTTAGATGGCTGCTTGCAAGCTTTGAAGAACACAGACTCCACTCACCAAGGTGGGATGTAGAATATTTTCTTAATAAACTTTGTTCTGCCAATTGACCTAGATGTCCCCTGAAACCATGGTCTCCAGGCTCCAGCCCCAGGTACTCTGTCCCTCAAAGTATTTGGTCATATTCAGGAAACTCCTTAGCTTTTGCTTTGGTCCAGTTGTGCTGACTTTCCCTGTATTGTGTGTTGACCTGCCCTTCACCAAAGTAGGTCCTTGGCTACTATCTAGCTAGTGATTTCCCTTCCCCCTTCTTCCCTACTTTCAGAACCATCAAAGAATGCTTTTTTCTGTGTTTAAACTTATCTTGAGTTCTTGTAATAGTGGTCTCATACAATATTTGTCCTTTTGTGACAGATTAATTTCACCCAGCATAATGCCCTCCAGATTCATCCATATTGGGTGATTTTTCACAGATTCATCATTGTTCTTTATCGTTGCAAAATTTGTTTATTCATTTGTCTGTTGATAAGCATTTGTTTCCCTCTTTTTACTATTGTGAATAGTGCTGCAATGAACATGGGTGCGCATATGTATATTCATATGACGGCTCTTATTTCTCACAGGTATATTCCTAGGAGTGAGATTGCTGGATCATATGGTATTTCTATTTCTAGCTTTTTAAGGGAGCGCCAAATCATTTTCCAAATGTACCATTTTACATTCCCACAAGCAGTGCATAGGAGTTCCACTCTCCATAACTTCTCCAATATTTGTTACTTTGTGCTTTTTGGATTAGTGCCAGTCTTGTTGGTGTGAGATGGTATCTCATTGTAGTTTCCATTTGCATTTCTCTAATGGAAACCTGGAGTTGTTTTAGAAGAAGAAAGCAGAGCTTCTGGTTTGGATGTAGAATATTAAATATAATAAAAACAGGTATGTTCTATAGGCTTTGAATGTAGATGTTGAGGACTGGATATGTTTTTTATCCATTTTATTAATTATTTAAGACCCTACAAGACTGAGTTTGGAGAACTGATGACCAGTTGACACTTTGACACACTATTATCTCAGTTTAGCTTAAGTATTTTAACTAATTTACTAAATGTTAAAAAAAAAAAAATGCTGTCGAGTCGATCCTGACTCTTAGTGATGCTATAGGACAGAGTAGAACTGCCCCACAGGGTTTCCAAGGAGCAGCTGGTGGATTCGAACTGCTGATCTTTTGGTTAGCAGCCGAGCACTTAAGCCACCAGTGCCACTTCCTAAACATAAGTTGATCTATTTCAATATACAAAGCTTTTGTTATTCCAGCAATGATTTCTCTAATAATGTAAGTTGGCACTTCCTAAAATGTGTTACTTAGGAAAAAATCCTACTCTCGCAGATAATTTGTGGGGGGAAGAAATAATAAGACAAGTTATTCCAGCATTCTCCTCTTAGAGATCCACAATGCACACTAGCAAATCAAGAGTTATGATAAGGCGTGCAGCAAGGAGGGTTACAGCAAGGATAAATAAGCTTACCAAGCTTATCTAAACAATGGAAAATTTTTTGCTTGGTTTTTTTTTTTCTTCAGCTTTTTGTTTTTTTCAAATAACTCTTAGAATTCAGTGACTCAAAGGTGTTCACTTTGATACTAAATGTGATTGGCTACAACGTTAAATGTAGTTGTTTATAGGAATAATTGTCTCCAAAATATTTCAATAAGCCTTCTGTTTTTTTCCCATCTTATCCCATGTTACAACAATATCTATATAGTCACTCATACATTCAGCAAGAAATTATTAGGTTCCAGGGAATCAAACAGCACTAAGACCCAATTTCTGCTTCTAACAGAGTCATGATTAGCTAGTGGAAACAGAAGTAAACAAATCATTGCCAGGCATGGCAACTGCTATACTAAGAGTTTGTACAAAGAGCTAAGAATTAATTACATGATCAAAAATCAATAGCTTCTCTCTGAGATTCTACTGCTAAAGACACAAATTCTCCAGGTTGTCTCAATGAATACCCTTTTCAAGGTGCACATGACTTCTGTTTGCCTATTCTTTTTTGTCAGAGGGATCAGTGATAGCAGAATCCTAATTTTCTCCCCTGACCTTTGATACTCCTAGAGACTAAAGCAAATGAGAAGGAAGAAGTAGAGAGGTTTTCTGTGGGCTGTTGTTGTTATGTTGTCGTGGCGACATCATGCACAAGGGAGCAAAACGATGCCCAGTCCTGCACCATCCTCATGATTGGTTGCTGATCAGACTGTTGTGATCCAAAGGGTTTTCACTGGCTGATTTTCAGAAGTAGGTAGACAGTTCTTTCTTCCTATTCCCTCTTAGTCTAGAAGATCTGCTGAAACCTGTTCAACATCATAGCAACACACAAGCCTCCACTGACAGATGGGTGGAGGCTGCTCATGAAATGCACTGGCCAGTAATCCAAATCAGGTTTCCCTCGTGGAAGGCGAGAATTCTACCACTGAACTACCACCGCCCCGTTTCTGTGGGTAGATCTTATCCATGTCACGTGGATCCTGCATATCTTTTTAAAAGTCAGATTCAGTCTCCCACTAGAAGATCAGATGATGCATCTACAGCCTAGAACCTAGAATTTAGCACTTGTAGGGGACCAAATAATTTTTTGTTGAATCATTTGCTTTTGAAACACTCCATTTTTGGTGCTCCTGGCACAGTCTGCTACCAGGGATGCCTATTCATAATCCCATTACTCTGATTCTTCGGGCCCTGATTTCCCAAAATTCCAACTTTAACCATGGCACCGTAATGAGGCTAGGTTCCTGAACAGATAATGAAGAAAGGTAACCTGTCAACAGTTCCCTAGAGTTAACGACTATTGAAAACCATATTACCTTTGTTCTAACCTAGAAGTATAGATGGAACTAGTGAGAAATGTGTCACCACAAGAACCTTCATCTCTATGGCCTTCAGACAAAGTGAATTTCTAAGGAGTCCTCGGTGGCGCTAACAGTTAAGCACTAGACTACTATCTGACAAGCTGGGATCCAGGGGCACCTTGGAACATAGGTCTGGTAATCAGTTCTGAAAGGTCACAACCTTGAAATCCCTATGCAGCAGTTTTATTCTGCACACACAGAATCGTCATGAATCGGAATTTGCTCGACAGCAACTAACAACAACAAGGTTAATGATCTTGTTAATAAACTGGTTAAATTGGTTATTTAATCTCTGCCAAAGGACTAAGCCTGAAATAGCATTTTCTAGGACCTGATCTGCTGATTCTATTGCTTTTTAGCTAACATGACCATATCCTAACCTTCCCAGTTTGTTCATTGCTACTAATTTTTTTAGTGATCTGAACCACCCACCTTCCATTTAGTGAGGATGCCGTAAGTCCCTTAAAACTTAATTTTACCCCCAAGTTTCTCTAGGAGATTCTATCCTCTGCTAGCTGTAGGTGGTGTCTTGATAGCTGGCTGATTTGCTCCTACATGTCTAGAACTGTGCTTTCAGACGGTTAAAGCCCCACAGACTGGCCTCCTGAGTGGATTTCACTGCAGCTACGTCCCCTTGTCACCTGCTTGCAACTCTGCCTGTCTTATACGAAAAATAATCTATGGAAAATCCTGTTTGTGTGTTCACTTGTTTCACAAATTTAGCTGAGAATACTTTGGGGGAGGTACAAATGGCCATTTTGTTTACCCCTCTCTGGAGTATTTTCTTGAAAACTGGATGCTTTTTTATTTCTACAAAATAAAGTACAAATGCAGAGGTCTGGAGGAAACAGGTACATGGAGAGAAACCACGGAAGTGCTTGGTGCTCCCAGCTAGCCCTATAGACAGTGTTACATAAAGTGATCCATAAATACCTAAATGACATCCAAACCATTTTCAGTTAGCTGCTGTTCACTGTGGCTCAGATAGCAGGTGATGAAGCATGGAAATATGTTTCAAAGAACACTTCACATTTGCAACATTAACCTACTGTTTTCTTGAGTGATTCCTGAGGAGATAATTTTTTAGTTCCTATTTGCAACAAGGAAGGTAACACAGTAAACACAACCAGTTCTATTTGTTGTGTGTGCATATGCTTTTTTTCTTGTTCACGGTAGACTTAAAGAAAAAAGTCTAAAATATTTAGACAAATCCTGAAAAAGAAACAAAACTGTTTTAATATCTTAGTATCATTTTTTCTGCCATGGTTAAGTCTGAGAATTAGGTTTTTCTGGATAGTAGCAAGTTGAAAGGGAGGGACTATGAGCTGGTTGTCCAGTTTCACATGGCTATCACTAGTGGTTTTAGGAGTCCAGTGAGAGAGTGGCTTCAGGAACTGAATTTTGTGCTAATTGCATCCAAACAATGAAAGGGTTCATCCAAGAATGGGGTGCATTTTTGTACGTCTGTTATTCAACAAACACTTAGCTCACTGTGAGCCAGGCCCTGCTCTTTCATAAACTCCATCTGGTACTCAAACTAACCTTAGGACTAAGGGGCATACTATTATGTATAAGGAAAACAGATATAAATAATAAAAACTACAAATAAAACCAGGGTGGTGGTTACCTCAGTTGGGAGGAGCACTTCTGAGGTGATGAAGTAACTGTCGCCATTTCAGTGGATGACAGCTATTGAGGTCACTTGCACTACTCAGAATAAAAGCAGTTAACACTGGCTGGCTGGCTGAGCAAAAAAAAACTTTGATTTTGAACTTTAATTTCTTTGGAATTTAACTTAGAAGTTTTGACCATGAATTTGCTTAGATTTTTACATAGTGAGGTGATTAATTTGGAGATTTTAATCAGTCTTTTGGAAGTTGATAATGAAAGAACAGTACACGTCCATATCTGGGGTTTTCAAAATCAGACATTATACAGTGAAAGCTGTGAGAACCGGAACTCGACTGGACTGCCTTGTTTTTCATGGTCCCACAAGTTTTCCGCCTTTGAAAGGTGCGATCTTACCACTTTTCTGTTGCTATTAGTGGAAAATACTTGAGTTTTCCTTCTGTGACAGGTTTCCCCCTTACACTGGTTCTGGCTTTTGCAGGTTTTACTGTATTATTGTCATATACCGATACTCATTTATTCTATACTATTTTTAACTATGCTAAGCAAATAATCCGAGAAGCTGGACTATATGAAGAACAATGAACAATGTGGCATCAGAATTGGAGAAAGGCTCATTAACAACCTGCGATATGCAAATGACACAACCTTGCTTGCTGAAAGTGAAGAAGACTTGAAGCACTTACTGATGAAGATCAAAGACTACAGCTTTCAGTATGGATTACACCTCAATATAAAGAAAACAAAAATGCTCACGCTGGACCAATAAGCAACATCATGATAAATGGAGAAAAGATTGAAGTTGTCAAGGTTTCATTTTACTTGCATCCACAAATAACGCTTATGGAAGCAGTAGTCAAGAAATCACACAACTTCTATTGCACTGGGCAAATCAGATGCAAAATACCTCTTTAAATGTTGAAAAGCAAGGATGTCAGTTTGAGGACTAAGGCTTATCTGACCCAAGCCATAGTATTTTCAATTGCGTCATATGCACGTGAAACCTGGATGATGAATAAGGAAGGCCAAAGAAGAATTGACACCTTTGAATTATGGTGTTGGTGAAGTAAACTGAATGTACCACAGACTGCCAGAAGAGCTAACAAATCTGTCTTGGAAAAAGTACAGCCAGAATGCTCTTTAGAAGCAAGGATGGTAAAAGACTTTGTCTCACATCCTTTGGACATGTTATCAGGAGGGACCAGTCCCTGAGAAGGACATCACGCTTGGTAAAGTAGAGAGTCAGCGAAAAAGAGGAAGAGCCTCAACTAGATGGACTGACACAGTGGCTGCAACCACGGGCTCAAGCATAGCAAAGATTGTGAGGATGTCACAGGACTGGGCAGTGTTTCGTTCTGTTGTACGTAGGGTCTCTGTGAGTCAACCTATTTGACGGCACCTAACAAAAACAACATTTTAAACTATATTTGACAACACAGCCCGGGATAATTCGATATAAGAAGAAATCAGTAGTGTGGTTAAGCCCTATAGTTTAAAAGAACCAATAGCTGGAGAAAGTTGAATAGAATCTTCCTTCTTCCACATCCCTTTTATTTCATGAGAGGCTCCATTAGAGCAGCACACTTGGCCTTCTCCCAGCTCCTCTGAGTCTGAAGTTTGGTCGATGTACTGAGCTTTTCCAGCTCTGTCCCCTCTGGCCTCTTGCCTTCTCTCAATCCCTGTTGGTCGAAAGACCTTTATTCAATTTCTCTGATGCCAAGTGATAAGCCTAGAGGGGCAGTCTTGGACCTGTTGTGGAGGCCTTTGGTCAGTCAGCTGCACCAATAATTACATTGCAAAGTCTGCTTAATTCAGTCCCGTTGCCATTAGTCAATTGTGACTCATAGTGACCCTTATAGGACAGAGCAGAACTGCCCCATAAGGTAATCTTTATGTAAGCAGACTGCCACATCTTTGTCCCACAGAGTAGCTGGTGAATTCAACTGCCAACCCTTCGGTTAGCAACAGAGTACTTAACCACTGCACCACCGGGGCTCCTTGCTTAATTAATTCAGTAGTGGTATTAAGCTTTTTCGGCCACCCATTTGAAATCACATTTCCAACCAACCTTATAGTAAAACTGACTCCTTGACCTCCATTTCTCTTTCTCCTGTGTCTTAATTCTGATTTGATTCTGAGTTTGGGAGGGAAAACAAGGTATTATTTATTGATCCGTTAAGCCCTAACAGCGGTGAATATAATAAAACACTTGGTGGCATTATCAGATGTTTACTATTCTCAGATCAATCATTGTTTAATTGTCTTAATTCCTTTCAAGACTCCATAACTAGGCAATATCCTGTATAGAATCCAAAGAGTGTTCACACCCCAGCGGCAGCAGGGAGGTATGTCTTGATAATAATAAATCATTTGGGGGTGTTCTAATTTTTTTTCTCTTTCTTTCTTTTTTTTTTTTTTTGAGGAAGGAGAGCCTCAGGAAGGGATTTATATTAACAGTCTGACAGCTCATTAGCAAACTTTGTAAGGCCAAACTTAAGTGTGTAGTGATTAGAAAAGCTCCTACTGTGGTAACTTCCTGCCTCTATTCCCCTTCATCCATAAAAACAAACAAACAAAACGAAACAAAAACAAATTGCGTTCAGTTGCAGGTGAATTCAGTTAAGGTCACTGCGAATAACCAGCAATCTTTTCTCAGTGTCTGCGTAAGATAATTAGGGTGCTCACGTGTTCACTAATGTGTGGGAAACTACTTGCACATCACTGTGTAAAACATAGCTATGAGATTTTGGAAATGAGTATTTTAACTGATAACAACTGTGAAAAATCAACTTTCCTATGATTAATGTTAATCTGTTTTATTTAATATTACCCCAAGTTTATCAGCCATTACTAATGCAAATTGCAATTTGTTGCCAATATGTCAACCCTTTTACTCCTCTCCCCAATACATACACTAAGTGCAATCAAAGGTGATCATTATTTAGATCTTTAAATTTATTCTAACAATTATGCACTCCATGTTTCTATTACTGAAATGCTCAAAAACAAAACAATGTTAACGGCATTCAGAAAAAATAAAATAAAGGGGGGTGGGGAGTCTTTGCTTTTCTTCAATTATATAGCAAATCAAAAAAGTAGTTGGAAATAAAGAGATTAAACTTCTAATCTACAGCACCAACCCGAAAGGGAAATTAATGTTCTCCCCAGACTCCCACAGTTTAGATAATCAGATGTCTTTACCACAAATTCTTTTTGCTGAGAAAATATGTTCCCAAACTACAGCTGTCTTCCTTTCTACCCATTCCTGCAACAAGACTCCCACTTGTCTCACTGTAACCAACCTGTGTGAGTTACTTTAAGAGAAACGGTGAGCTGAATAGCTTCCTATTGAACTGTGAAACACTAATGCCCCTAAACCTCCCACAGAGATCTGCACCCTAAAAAAATACATGCTTATTAACAGAAGCCAAAACGAACCCAGTTGCCATCAAGTCAATTCTGACTTATGGCGATCCCATGGGTGTCAGAGTAGAACTATGCTCCACAAGATTTTCAATGGCTGTGACTTGTGGAAGAAGATCACCAGGCCTTTCTTCTGTGGCACCTCTGGGTGAATTTGAACTGCAAACCTTTCAGTTAGTAGCTGAGTACTTAACCATTTGCACCACCCAGGGACTCCTATTAATATAAAGACGTCCTCATCGAGAAAAATATCTGGAAATCTGAATAAGTGAAAAATTTCCAACCACTACCAAGATAGCTTGAGGTAAGGTGACCGTTTTGGTCAACGATTGGTAAGGTAGAGATTATTTGTTGGAGAAGCCTAAGGAATCTGGGTATGCCGGGGTCTAGCAGAAACTTTCCTATTTACCCTAATCTTGAAATTTATGAATTTCCTCCCCTAGCACCTGAAGCATATCTGCTTGTGCCTTATTCCATTTCTGTGCAGGAAATTAAATGGTGATGCTCAGGGAAGAGTGAGAATAATGGACAAATAGTCAACTTCATAGGCACCAATCTATAAAGGACACTAAGGCATCACTAGGAATAAAATCTGAAACAAGACGCTGGTTAATTTTGATCTTCCAATGCAACTCTTTATATAATAGGGAAATGTTAATTGGCCCTCACTTGTCACAGTACACAGGCCCTTGAATGGAAATATAAAGCAAACATACTTATACACACACAATAAAACAAACAGAAAAGCACTCTGAGATGCTGTTTACCAATTGCCCATTAAGTAAATAATGAACTTTAAAAAAAATCTTTTTACAGGGACACTCCGCTATTAGACCTCCCAGGGTTATGGTGTTCATGGGTTCTCTCCAACGTGACTCGGGTCCAGGCTTTTTTTTTTTTTTAATCCCTGGTCAGGCTCAGAGACTCTTCTTAAGAATCAATTTTTATAAGCCCAGATTCAGCCCTGATCCCAAATGAAACTTGGAAGCTAGTCAGTGTGGCCAAAACTTCTATACCCCTGAAGTTACCAGAGATTATGTTCAATATTATTAGTCCTGGGAGCCTGATGCACCATTTTATATTTTTTAGTACCAAGGTAATTTGTCATTTGCTAAAACAAATGAAGTAGTCAAATGTTGGTGTGAATCTCAGTTCCCCCACTGACTGGCTTTGTGACCTTAGGTAAATTAATTCAACAACAGAACGTTAACCGACTCATCTATAAAATGGGAATAATATGTACATAACAAGGTGACTGTGAGGTTTAAATAAAATAATTTGTAAAGCACCTAATACAAGATAAGTAGTCAGTAATTAATTATTAATAATAATAATAATAGTGATTGGTGACCTGGAAACATACTTCATTTGTAGATTATACAACAGCTGTACTTGACTTACTCCTCATTTCTCTTTTTGGAAATTTTTAGATATCCAAGTAACTTGGTGGTAAGGCAATAGGGAAGGCAGGAATTAGAAAGGAAATAAATCTCATACCAGTCAATGGGTGCTAATTGTTTGAATCCCCTGTAAATGGTTTGGCAGGAGAGAGGTTGGAACACTTAGCTAAATTGAAGTTTGGGGATTATCTGTGAATTTAAAGTATCCATGCCATTTTGGCCCCTATTAGCACAAGTAATTGAGAGGAAAATCTTGCCAGTTATGCTTTTCCATAAGGCTTAATGTGGACTTCAATATTTAAGTAATTCATTAGCAGGCTTAAATGGTACCATGGACCAACATTAAAGGACACAAGAGATAGTTGGTGACCTTCATTTTAGAGATGAACAAATAGAGGCCCATAGAGGTTATGAGGAACTCAAGGGTATATAGTTTACTTTGGAAAAGCTCAGACTAGAATTCTTGCCTTCTAGTTTCCTGTTGCAAATAGAGCGCACATTTTAGGAGGGTGTAAGTGTTATTTTCAGAGTTCTGTGGAGCTTTTTGTAACAGTCAGAACCCCAACTCTTTGCACATGGAATCTTAAGGTCAAGGTTGGAGGAATTCAGACTCAGAGAGAAGAAGGTGACATTGTAACATTTTCGATAAATGCTCAAAAGTATGCATTTGGGGAAGGGGGCAGTAATGGAGACAAAGGGCAATGATCTCCACTCTAAAATATGAACTGTATAACACATTTAGAGAAATCTTTTACATTGTTTAGAAGATCCATTAAATAGGGCCTGGCAAGACCTTTCTAGGACAAGTCATTAAAGCCCTAAATGGTATTTGGCAATGCAGCTACCTCAGATTGAAGTCATTTGCATTATATTAAAAAATACACAGGGCACTTTGGGCAGCAAGATCACTGGAATGCCTGAACTTTAGCTCCCCATGTGATTTTGAAAACACAGAGTGTACTTGTTCTCTGCTTAACAGCTAACCCCACTTAAATTAAAGCAAGCTGCCCTATTTCAGCCTCTGGTGAGCTCAGTGTTTAAGCAGGCCTTGCAGGGAGAAATACTTAGATTTTTAATACAACAAACTTTGTTTCCTTGTGTTTGCTTTTTTCACTTCGGTTTATTATTTTATATTTCAAGTCTTTACAGGACATTTCCATGCTGCCTGCACTCTTAGTTATCTAGTGCTGCTATAACAGAAATACCGCAAATAGTGGCTTTAACAAACAGAAATTTATTTTCTCACAGTTTAGGAGGCTAGAAGCCTGAGTTCAGGGTGTCAGCTCTAGGGGAAAGCTTCCACTATCTCTGTAGGCTCAGAGGAAGGTCCTCATCTCTTTGAGCTTCTACTCCTGGGCAAGCTTCATGAGGCTTAGCGTCTCTCTTCCCCTATCTCTGCTTCTCTTGCTTGCTTGCTTAATCTCTTTTATATCTCAAAAGGGACTGACTCCAAATATGCTATAATCCTGCCTCATTAACATAATAAGCATAACCTAAGCCTCATTACCCAAAAAACCAAACCGTTTCTGTCGAGTCAATTCCGACTCATAGCGACCCCAAAGGACAAAGTAGAACTCCCCCATAGAGTTTCCAAGGAGCACTTGGTGGATTTGAACTGCCCACCTTTCGGTTAGCAGCCGTAGTTCTTAACCACTATGCCACCAGGGTTTCCAAACATTCTTTATTTGAATTAAGCGTTAAGGTCCCACCGAGATTTGAACTCCATCACTGGATTCAGACTCCGGAGTGCCCACCATTACACCATGGAGCCACCGCAAAGACTCAATAACAAGGGGTAATCCTCATTGGCGTAGCCTAATTCTGCCTCAGGAACATAACAAACACAACCCATTCACAAATGGGATTATAACCACAGGCAGAAGTTAGGATTTACAACACGTATTTGGGGGGGACGCAATTCAATCCATAGCACCTGCCCTAAGGATATCACCACTGTAATTGAGGAACCCGGTTCAGAATCTATTCCAGAGGCAATCATTCAGTTTCATTTTGCAGCTTCATAGCCCAGAACCAGAACTTTTCTTGAGACACTAAATAACACCAATGCCCGGACCCCTCTGGACAACCTATCAACTTGTATTACGAAGTGAATTATGGTTGTACCCACCAGAGCTGGTATAGTTAAGTGTCTGTCAATGTTTCCATTATATGTTGAGGGGTTCTTGCTTAGTTGTAAAAATACACTTCAGGATGAAGCATACAAGGCCAACCCAGGCAGGGATTGTTGCCTTTGTTTAGTTTTACGATTAAAAAATGCTTACTCTTTTTTTGTATGCCTTTGCTTATGTGCATTTTATAGTAAAGAGAGATCTTGCTATCTGCATCAACATGGCTGCCAGAGTCGATGGTTTCAACAAGCTCATGGTATTAAAGGTCACGTGTCCGGATGTGATCCATATTGCTCAACTTGGAGGATGCCAAGGCTTCATAAACAAAGGTTCCAATGTGGTCCAGATGCCCTCTCAAAATCACTTGTGCAATCATTAGCCCTTTGAATTTTAAATTCAGAGGTGTCTATTTAGATCTTGGTGGACTATGATGACATTACATTTAGGGTTTTCCTTTGTCTTCCCCTATCCATGTCCATATGCTTACCTGGAAACGAAGTACACATTCTGACCTCATTTTAAAACCTAGCTCAAACTTCCCCTTTCTGAGTAAACTTTCCTGACTCCATCAAATAGACTCAGAGATTCTTCCTCTAATCTCACTTTGCACCTAACACCTAGCTCCAACATAGCAATTGTATTATACCATTTTTCTGTGTGTCTGTTTCTATACCAGAAACCCTGGTGGTGTAGTGGTTAAGAGTTTGGCTGCTAACCAAAAGGATGCCAGTTCAAATCCACCAGGCGCTCCTTGGAAACCCTATGGGGCAGTTCTACTCTGTCCTATAGGATTGCTATGAGTCTGGATCGACTTGACAGCAATGACCTTTTTTTATTTAAAACAAATTAAATATGCTTAATAAATATTGGTGGAAAGCAGAAAAGATGGAAAGGAGGAAGTGAGGGAAGGAGGGAGGGAGGAAAGAAGAGAAGGGAAAAGAAGGGAAGATGGGAGAAAATAAATGTTCTGTGAGATATGGACAGTGACAAGTATATGCAAGAGATGAAAGATTAATTATTGAAAAGTAAGGGACATCTTAAATATGATTTCCCACTTCCAGTTTTCAACATTCCAGGGGTACATGTTCTTTTATGCCCCATAATGAAGAATCTCCCAGACAATTAAATGGCGTGCAAACTACTACAGGAAGACATATATGCAACAGGGTTTGTTGAGAAAATTGCTGATCAAGGAGCTAGGAGATGAAGTGTTTGTTCTGACTTACTGACTTTGTAACCCCCTTCAAGTTACTTAACAGTTCAGTGATTCAATCTCTCTGCAAAACGGTGATAAATAACAGCAGTTCTTGTCTGCTTCACAGGGATGTTTGGGGGAAAATGCATTAGCACATCTAAGGCACTTTAAAGAAAAAATCTAAACTATACATCTATTACATATAAGTAAATCATTATATCACTGTTGCTTGTTATGTATTAAACAATAATTTATTGCTAGCAAGGGTATTTTGCCAAACTGATATTAACTTAAACACAAAATATAATTAGAAGGTTTGATATATCTCCTTGTGGTTAGCAGTTGGATTATATCCACTCTAAAATAAATGGAATAAAAATTGTTGTTGTTAGATGCTGTTGAGTCAGTTCCAACTCATAGAGACCCTACGTATAATTTAAATTGATTCTGCATTTGGGAATGGCCCATGTGATTAGTAATGATGTATGCACTGTCACCTTCTACTGGAATCAGCAAACACATCTTTGAGGAAGAGAACTAAAAAAAAAGTACAGATGTTTTTAGAAAAAAAGAATTGGAAGATTTTTTTTGTTTTTAATTACAGATTTGCAAAACACGTTAAGCATCAAGGGCATTAAAGCTTCTAGTGTCTCTCGATGTGTGACCATCTGTCTCAGAATTACTTGGAATACATGTAAGTGCACATACCCAGACTTCACTCCAGATTTAAGGAATCCAGAACTTTGAGGGTGGCATCCAATAATCTGCACACGAAACAAGATTCCCAGATGATGCCTAGTCCTATACTCAAGTTTGAGAAATACTACAAGAAATTACAGAATGCGCAGACTGGAGAAAACTAGGAGCAGGAAAATTGGACTTTCAGTGTAGTGAGGAATGACAAACTCTCCTTATCCTGAAAATCACTAAAAATGTATCTTTGTAGTAGAATGAACTAAAAAAAGGGAAGAAGGAATTGACAGCCCTGTTTTCTGTACGTTAACTAGGGGTCAAGGGTAGTTTGTATTTCTGGTGGTGGAAGGGGTGGGAATGACTCCACAAACTCCTTTATTCTTTCTTCTGTGGGCTCCTAGAAGTCCACAAAACTATATCTGGTTGATGATCATTTTGATATTTTTCTAAGAGTTTTTCCTTCTAACAACTATCAAGAAAAATCAGATAAAAATATCAAACAAGATATGGTTAGAATGGATATCTATTGTTAAATGAATCTAGCTTTACTGTGTTGTTTCTGTTATTCAGAAAGCACATAGTCATGTGAAAGTTTCAATTACAGAAAACAATACTGAGGCAAATAAAAAACACCTGAAGTCCCAATGTAGAATGGTAATTACTGCTCTCATTGCGGTAAAAATTCTTCTAGAGCTATAATTCTAAAGTAGATTATGATTCCATTTATATAAAAGTAAGCCTATAATTAAATTTATACATAATTAAATATGTAAATATAAACATATACTTATATATTTTTGTATTTTTTTAAATATTGTCATGTAATTTTCTTTTTTGTATCAACGGCACTTAACAAATCTCATAAACATGAATACTGTGGTATTAACTAGAAATAATTAGACCTAAGTTCGAGCTTCTGTCAGCTCTTTCATGTCCATCATTTATATTTTCTTAACTTATTTTTGGTGGCAATATACACAACTAAACACACATACATTCAACAGTTTCTACATGAACAGTTCAATGACATTAGTTACATTCTTCACATTGTGCCACCATTTTCACTGTTTCTACTTATATTGTTTCACCACTAATAATCTAGACTCTGTCCCCTGAAGTTCTCATCTGTGCTTTAGATTAACAGTTGTCAATTTGACCTCATATAGATAATTCTTCACAAGAGAGCAATGCTCAAGGCAAATGTTTATTAATTGATCTAAACTGTTCAATAATAGCTTCATGGGATAGTTTCAGTTCAAGGTTTAAAGATTATTTCTAGGCAATAGATTCAAGGGTTTCCCTAGCCTCATTGGATCCAGTAAGTCTGGTTTCCACATGAATTTGAAGTTCTGTTCAACAATTTTCTTCCTTATGATCATGATCTATTTATCCCTTGATCAATATGTTCAGTAATGGTAGCTGGGCACCATCCCTTGCTTCTGGCCTCATGGGGAAGGAGGCAGTAGCTCATGGAGGCAATTAGACCTTAACCATTACATAATACTGATCCTGTGTGGCTATATTGGCTCCAAATTTTTGTAGATTAAATAAAATTAATAACTTTTCACTGGTTAAATTTTCAATGTTTTTATCATGCTGACAAACATGTTAAACCTCCAGTAGGGTGGTGTGGTATATGTTGTTAGGTGCTGTCGAGTCAGTTTCAATTCATAGCAGCTCTGTGCACAGCAGACAAAACACTGCCCGGTCCTGCACCATCCTCACAATCATTGCTATGCTTGAGCCTGTTGTTTCCAAAACCGTCTCAGTCCATCTCATTATAGAAGTATGGTAAGCACTGTTTCTCTAACGACGTTTGCCATGGAACCCATTTTCCCTGGAGCATTTCTGGAAGAATGTGTTTCATAAAACACTTTTACAGAATTACTGCTTTCTTCAAAGCTCTGAAAAGAATGTTTATTATGGAACTATTTTCCCTTGGATGGTCTACTTAGTACATCAGCAAAACTCTACAGGAATTCAGGCAATACAATAAAGACTGGGCAGTTTACTGGAACTCTCTTCATAATCATTTCCTTAGTACTTGTTCACAATAGAGTAAAAGCAAAAACGAAACTAACCAATCACATCTCTACTTGGAACATTTAATATTTACTTTTTAGTTAGGTTTCAGGCATATGGTAGCTCTGCTATGTGCACGTAAACCTATTTAGATACCTACGTTCCTTGCAAATCACAAAATATGTAGGGGAGTGTGGATTTGGCATCCTGTAAATTTTAGCACAGCAACTTCTGGGCTTAAATAAGTCTTTCATAAGAAATCCAAAACACTAAACTTCTGAATTTGGAAAAAAAAAATTGTAAAAATTATTTCATGTGAATTTTGGGGTGCTGTTTTTTGTTCAGTTATTTTTCTCACTAGGGAAGACAAAATATTTCAGGAAAGAATAAAGAGGTTGGCAATTCAGAGCAATGATTTATTATAAAATAGTTATTTCCCCTTGGTGAAAACCAGCTTATCACCCAATTTTCCTACTTCTTTTTCTACATGAGGCATTATAATTTCATAGAAAAAAACTATACGCTTCGGAATCAGTCAGAACTGAAGTTGGCTATCACGTATTTCTTTGTGTGCTTTAAGATTCAGTTTCCATCTAAATATGGCTCTACCTACATTGCAGGAGTAACTAAGATAAACAGGTAACCCAACTTTCCAAACACATGAGTATACCTCTAGCCATTTCATTTATCATGACCAAGATGTCTGATTCCTTCATTTTCTGCTAGTCATCATTATTTTGGATTCATGCCTCTGGTTGTACAGTCTGGAGCCCACGTGAACTCATTTCATGGATGATCTTGGTTTCATTCTGTTATATATAAGGTCACAGCAGACTTGACCACAACTAACAACAAAAGTTTCTCAATAAGGGATTTGAACCAAGCTGTTGAACTGTAAGATATTTGGGGAATGCTTTGAAGGTATAATTTTTCTAACCCATCTACATCTTACTATGTGGTTTCTAATCTTGATCACACTAAAAAAAAACTGAAAACTAAACCAAAGCCATGCAAAAGACATTTGCACAACCTAAAGATCCTTTGCATCACAGGCAGCTTTTTAATCTCTTAAAAAAATAAATAACCTGAAAATAAAGAACAATCCAGAACCTTGCATCAACTCTTAAAAAAAAAAGAAAGGAGTGCCTACCCTATGGCAAAGGTCTGTATTGTGCAAGCTTACATAACTTAAAATTTACAAATGTTAGTAGAATTATTCCTGTTCTATTCATAAAATGACTGAGATGGTTATTAACAAGCTTAATACAAAACCCAACTCATCTCAGGAAGAGAAAGAGTAAAATAGTCTTTATTAAATGCCTATCATGCAGCAGGTAGGAGCTCTAGCGGTGCAGTGGTTAAGAGCTTGGCTGCTAACCAAAAGGTCGGCAGTCTGAATTCACCAGCCACTCCTTGGAAACCCTGTGGGGCAGTTCTACTCTGTCCTATAGGGTCGCTATGAGTCGGAACTGACTCCACGGCAATGGCACTATGGGTGCAAACTGACTCCACAGCAATGGGTTTGTTCTTTTAGGTTTTATATAGCAGGTATAAGAGATGCTTCGGACAATTGTATCTCTTTAACACCCACACAGGGGTTGTGATGTTGTTGTTGTTGTTATGTGCCGTCAAGTTGATTCCGAGTCATAGTGACCCCATGTGACAGGGTAGAACTGCCCCATAGAGTTTCTAGGTTGTAATTATTACAGGAGCAGATTGCCAAGTCTTTCTCCCATGGAGCCACTGGGTAAGTTCCAACCACCAACATTTCAGTTAGTAGTCATGCACTTAATCTTTGTGCACCTGGGATTGGGGTTGTGATAACTATTAGTAAACTCATTATATATTTGAGGACACTTAGATGGGTAACCGGTGAGCCCTGGTGGTGCAGTGGTTAAGAGCTGGCTGTTAACCAAAAGGCTGTCAGTTTGAATCCACCAGCCACTCCTTGGAAACCCTATGGGGCAGTTCTACTCTGTCCTATAGGGTCGCTGTGAGTTGGAATCAACTCAATGACAAAGCGTTTGGCTTGGTTTTTGGTTAGATATGTAACCTGCCCAGGATTCCACAGCTAATAGGGGCATAGCTGCACTTCAAGTGAAGGATAGTCCAATTTCAAAGTCATGATCCTCCACTTCTCACCCTACCCGTTAAACGCCGAGAAAACACACTCCTTTTCAGCTAGTTACCAGAAATGTCTTCACAGGAACATCAGGATGAAAGAGTGGTGATGACAAACATCAGTCTTGAGGTTAGGGAGCACAACTATGGGAAACCGAGATTATTTGCATTGTGCTATGTTTGATTTAGTCCCCTGCCAAATGTCAGGCCAAAGCCTTGACACAACAGAGATTTGTGCCCGAAGCCATTCATTCCCTGCTTGGCAGCTCACATCAGCTGGCATATTTTCCTTGGATATTCTAAAATCATATCAGTCTCTGAACAGGGACTAAAAATGACTAAGAAGAAAACTGTTTGAAAAATGAGGTCAAGAAAAATCTGAGAGTGTTTCATTTTAAAATCTCAGAAAATGATCCATATATGCATTTTATATGATGTTTTATTTTTTTTCTTAGTAGAACAGCAGAATACATGCAATCTGTTTTGAGGCAAATCAAAAACATGAAGAAGTGTATATAACTGTATTTCCCCAAATATGATGTTTCCATAAAATAGACCAGGAATCAATTACCACTAAAGATAGTATATATGTGTACATTTTTCTTATAACAACAAACCAACTCTCAACTTTTCTTTCCCTATAAAATTACTTTGTTGTTGCTGCTGTTAGGTTCCATCAAGTCAATTCTGACTCGTGTGGACTCTGCGTACAACAGAACAAAACACTGCCTGGTCCTGCTCAATTCTACAAATCATTGCTATATTTGAGCCCATCGTAGCAGCCACTGTGTCAATCCATCTCACTGAAGGACTTCCTCTTTATCACTGACCCTCTACTTTGCCAAGCATGATGTCCTTCTCCAGGGACTGATCCCTCCTGATAACATGTTCAAAGGACTTGAGATGAAATCTCGCCATCCTCTCTTCTAAGGAGCATTCTGGCTGTACTTCTTCCAACACAGATTTGTTTGTTCTTCTGGCAGTCCACGGTATATCCAATATTCTTCCCCAACATCATAATTCAAAGGCATCACTTCTGCTTCACTCTTCTTATTCATAGTCAAGTTTTTGCATATATATGAGGCCGTTAAAAATACCATGGCTTGGGTCAAGGCACATTTTTGTCCTCAAAGTGACATCTTTGCTCTTTTAACACTTTAAAGAGGTCTTCTGCAGCAGATTTGCCCAATGTGACAGGTCATTTGATTTCTTGACTACTGCTTCCATGAGTGTTGATTGTAGATTCAATTAAAAAAGGATTGTAGATTCTTGATAACTTCAATATTTTCTCCATTTATCATGATGTTGCTTATTGGTCTAGTTGTGAGAATTTTTGTTTTATGTTGATGTGTAATACATAGAGAAGGCTGTAGTCTTTGATTTTCATCAGTAGATGCTTCAACTCCTCTTTGCTTTCAGCAAGCAAGGTTGTGTCATCTGCATATTGCAGATTGTTAATGTGACTTCCTCTAATCCTGATGCCATATTCTTCTTCATATAGCTCAGCTTCTCAAATTATTTACACAGCATAAACATTTAATAAGTATGGTGAAAGAAAACAACCCTGTCACACAGCTTTCCTGATGCAAACCATGCAGTATCTCCTTGTTCTGATCTAACCACTGCCTCTTGATCTATGTACTGGTTCCTCATGAGCATAATGAAGTGTTCTGGAATTTGCATTCTTTGAAATGTTATCCATAATTTGCTATGATCCATACAGTTGAATGTCTTTGCATAGTCGATAAAACACAGATTATCTTTTTGGTATTCTCTGCTTTCAGCCAAGATCCATCTAACAGCAGCAATGACATTCCTCATTTTACATCCTCTTCTGAATCTGGCTTGAATATGGGCAGTTCCCTGTCGATGTACTGCTGCAACAGTTTCTGAACAATCTTCAGCAAAATTTTACTTGCATGAGATATGATATTGTTATATAATTTCCACATTCTGTTGGATCACCTGTTTTTGGAACAGGCAAAAATATGGACCTCTTCCAGTTGGTTAGCCAAGTAGCCATCTTCCAAATTTCTTGGTATGGACGAGTGAGCACTTTCAGCGTTGCATCTGTTTGTTGAAACATCTCCGTTGGTATTCAGTCAATCGCTGGAGCTTTGTGTTTTGCCAATGTCTTCAGTGCAGCTTGGAATTTTCCTTCAATACTATCAGTTCTTGATAATATGCTACCTCCTAATATGGTTGAACATCAACCAATTCTTTTTCATACAGTGACTGTGTGTTCCTTCCATCTTCTTTTGATGTTTCCTGCGTCATTCAATATTTTGCCCAGAGAATCCTTCAAAATTGCAACTCAAGGCTTTAATGTTTTATTCATTTCTTTCAGTTTGAGAAATGTGGAGTGTGTTCTTCTCTTTTGGTGTTTCAGATCCAGGTCTTTGTAGGTTTCATTATAATACTTTACTTTGTCTTCTTGCGCCAGCTTTAGAAATCTTCAGTTCAGCTCTTTTACTTCATCATTTCTTTATTCACTTTAGCTACTCTACATTCAAAAGCAAGTTTCAGAGTTTCTTCTGACATCCATTTTGGTCTTTTCTTTCTTTCCTGTCTTTCTAATGACCTTTTACTTTCTTCATGTATAATGTTCTTCATGTCACCCCACAACTCCTCTGGTCTTAGGTCATTAGTACTTACTGCGTCATATCTGTTCTTAAGATGGTCTTTAATTCCCGTGGGATATACTCAAGTTTGTACTTTGGTTCTCGTGGACTTGTTTTAATTTTCTTCAGCTTCAAATTGAACTTGCATGTGAGTAATTGATGGTCTGTTCTGCAGTCAGCCCCTGGCATTGTTCTCACTGATGACACATGTTGTACTTCTCCATATTGTCTTTCCTCAGATGTAGTCTATTTGATTCCTGTGTCTTCCATCCAGCAAGATCCACATGTACAGTTGCCATTTATGTTGTTGAAAAAAAGGTATTTGCAATAAATAAGTCATTGGTCTCGCAAAATTCTATCATGCAATCTCTGGTGTCATTTCTATCATCAAGGCCATATTTTCCCACTACCAATCCTTCTTCTTTGTTTCCAAGGTTTGCATTTCAATCATCAATAATTATCAATGCATCTTGATTGCATGTTTGATCAATTTCAGACTGTATAAGCTGGTAAAAATCTTCAGTTTCTTCATCTTTGGCATTAATGGTTAGTGTGTAAATTTGAATAATAATTGTATTAGCTGGTTTCATTTATAGGCATATGGATATTTTTGTCAATGACATCATTGTACTTCATGATAGATTTTGAAATGTTCTTTTTGATGAGGAATATGACACCATGCCTCTTCAATTTGTCATTTCCATAGAGTAGACCATATGATTGTCTGATTCAAAATGGCCAATACCAGTCCATATCAACTCACTAATGCTTAGGATATCGATTATTATATGCTCCATTTCATTTTTGATGACATCTAATTTTCCTAGATCCATACTTTGTATGTCCCACATTCCAATTATTAATGGATGTCTGCAGCTGTTTCTTCTCATTTTGAGTCATGCCACTTCAGCAAATGAAGGTTCCAAAAGCTTGACTCCATCCATGTCATTAAGATCCACTCTATTTTGAGGTGGCAGCTCTTTCCCAGTTGTATTTTGAGTGCCTTCCAACCTGATGGGCTCATCTTCTGACACTATAATAGACAATACTCTGCTGCTCTTCATAAGGTTTTCATTGCCCAATTTTTCAGAAGTAGAGTGTCAGGTCCTTCTTCCTAGTCTATCTTAGTCTGGAAGCTCTGCTGAAACCTGTCTACCATGGGTGACCACGCTGGTATTTGAAATATGGATGGCATAGATTCCAGCATCACAGCAACATGGAAGCCACCACAATAAGACAAACTGAAAGATGAGTGATGGTAAAATTACTTTAACAAATAGAAAAATAAAGAGTACTGACTTAACTGACTCTTGCATAGGGTTAGAAGAACACTGAATAGTGTAGCTGATATAGTAAAGCTGCAGAGAAACTATAATCAGACATTTGTGAATCTATTTGACATTCAAATACCCTCAGAGAAATAGCATCAAAACTTCTCTCAATACTTTATTGTAGAGTTAACTGAAATCCCTGATGTGCTAGTTTAAGCCATTTTTCATACATAAGGACTGGTATGTAATAACCATCCTACATGTTAGATTCATTTATCAACTTCATCTTTCTTAAGTATCATCCACAAGAATCTTAGTTCCTTTGCTCTTTAGTCATAGGTTTTCCTGTTGTATCTTTTATTTATCTACATTTTCTTTCCATCTCCCCCTTAGGATTCAAGGTTGTTATAATTCATGATCTTTTTAATGATCTTCCATCAAACATTATTTTTTATAATAGCATTCCATTTTGAAATAACAGGCATCCTATATTAGTCTTTGTAGTATCCCCTTTATCTTTATGTAGTGCTTTTACACACTTCTTATTGAACTCTGTGTGTTTATGTTTCTTTTGCTGATTGCTTCCTCTTTTCAAGTTGATTCTTAACTCAAAACTAATTTTACTATTTGTTCCTCCTATAATTATATATTCTTAGGTACTTCTTACCTGACAATTTAACACACATATATCCTCTTTCAATCATTTCCTGTCGCTAATTTATTTGCAAGGCCATCAGTAATAATAGTTCTTTGAATATAAGTTGTATGGATTAAAGCTTGTTGTGCCCAGATAATGGTATAATGGTATAAATTTGATAATCAGATTTCTGATTCTGATGTTTTCCTACTAGTATTATATTTTACTAGATGGAAGAGCACATTATATATATATATATATATATATATATATATATGTAAATATGTAAATATGTAACATAATACCATATCTTTAAGTATGTGGCAGTTATGCAATTATTATCAGAATATTTTATACTTCATTCATACAGAAAACTCTAAATGTACACACCTTTTTCCAAGGCACGTCATGCTGTGGTCTCAGGACAGGAACCTAATGAAAAAAAAAATTCTTATTAATATACCCTTCATATGATAAACAGAATGAGAAATATCATTACTTAATACTAAAACAAGAACATGGTTTAAGCCTCAGTCATGGCTCATAATGTCTGACTTCCCATTAGTGTGAAAAATGCATCATATATTCTTCTGACTCATCAGCAACTGGTACTTTATTTTATCTAAGATAATTGAGAAAAAAGGGATCAGATATAAATAATCTGAAACACCTGTCAATTTGAACCCCTTTATGTTTTAAAGTAAAAATCTAAAGTGAAATTTTAAAATTTTCCCAGAGAGAAATATGGAAACAAATTTAGTTCCTGATATGCAAAAAGTCAATTGTATGCAAAAACTCAGACCTATCCTTTTTCAAAAAATGCTATATGAATTATCAAGCTCAAAACAGGAAGATGAAGAAACAAGGCTAATAGATTTTCAGGATAATAAAAAACTTAAACTCTTTATTTATCAAAAAGTGGCAGCGGAGCACCAATTCTAATTAACAGAGAATTGTCACAGTAATGATGTTTCAAACTTTCAGACAGGAAATCTAGACTGTATTTGCAGATAACAGATTTAAATATATTCCGATGAATTTGAGTAGTTTCAAAAATCAAAAGAATAAATAGAACCATGGATTACTGAACTAAATCCCAATATTTCCATCATTTCTTTCTATTTATTACTTTTATTAGATGCAGTGCCACATTTCCAAATATGTTCAGAGACTCAGCTACAGAAAAGCACAGATCTAAATCTGAGAACACATGTTGTAAATATGATAATAGTAATCATAAGAACTTCAATTAAATGTAGGACAAAAGAGCCATTCACTTTGTTCATACTTTTTGGCATCCTGTCTGACTGAATTTTCCAAATTGTGGGAAAAATCAGAAGAAATAAACTTCTCTTGTGCTCTCTACCAGTTATTTTGGAATAAAAGTTTTACCATGAATAATAAATAGCATTTGTATAGTAGAAATAAAATCAGTGTTTTCTTCTATATTTAATATACACAAACTCACAGAATTTTAGCTCTAGAATGCAGCTTAGTGGATAACCAAGTAAACTGGACTCAGACTCTGCTTTAAGGAGTTCTCAGTGTTATATGGAAATGCTGCAGTAGCAATGGGAGGAAACCAAGCCTCGGTGGCCTACGGTTCTCCTTAAGCCATTATTCAAGCAGAGCAGACACGTGGCACAAGTCTGTGCAAGCATTCGTGCACAGAACACACACACATTCACTTGGGGGTTCTACATAAGATAATGTTTGGCAACAGGTTTGTGTCGTGTGTGTGCGTGTGTGTGTGTGTGACAACCACACAAGGTCAACTCCTATATTTTATGGCTAAAATCACTGAGTTTCACAACTGCTGGATTTCAATTTTGGTTCCTTAGATGACTAGCCAACCCTTTAGACAATGTATGTAATACCCTCTGATTCTCAGTGTTTCACCTACACAAGTAATTGTTATAAAGATTAAATTAGTAAATACAAATAAATTGATTACAACAGTTTGTAGGACATAGAAAGTGACCAATAAATGTTAATGAAAATTTCATAGCATATGAGAAGTAAAAATAGTTACTTAAAATATTAAATAATCTAGAGATTTTTAATATGTCTCATTTTGAACTGATATTCCTATTCTAGTGTTCATTTGTCTGTGTGAAAATCTTAGCTTGTGTTTTTTCCCTTACCAGCTATAATTTAAATAATTAAGAAACACAAGCACAGATTAAAAATAAAAACTTTATTCATGAATTTTGCACCAAAGAAATAAAAGTAAAAAGGGAAGTTTGTGTTTGAATGAGGCGTTATAAATGACATTTAATATCTGTAATCTATGATCTATGTTTTACTTGTGGTTTGGCATGACAAAATGAACAGAAAATCTCCTTAAATGACTGGGAGGCACTTCAAGTTTTCCACAGGTCCAGCAAGAATGCAATCTTCTAATATCCATGGGAGTAAAGGTATGGGGTAAAGTGATAGAGTGAAACCTGAAAATAGTCAGCATTATAACCAGGCTATAATGAATTTATCACAGAAAGATATAGTGCCAACAAAGTCACAGCTGAACTCAAAGAGAAAACAGACAAGATCCACCTTTTAAAATTTCCATCTCCTGGCCATTAAGAATACGCTGAGATTTCTAAATGGGATTAAGCTTGCATAGTCTGATTTTTTTCAGATAGACACATACACTCTGTGTATGTGGAAATAAGTTAGAGGAGGAAGGGAAGAAAGAGATATAACGCTTAAGAGGTATGGCTGCTAACCAAAAGGTCGGCAGTTACAATCTATGGGGCACTTCTACTCTGTCCTGTAGGGTCAATATCAGTCAGAATTGACTTGACAGCAACGAGTTTGGTTATATACATACATATGTATATATGTAACCTATAATATAAATATATATATATATAACCTACGTATATATAACCAATATATGTTATATATATAAAATATATAGGTAACCATGTATGTACGTATACATATATATATATATATATTTAAGATTGATTAGTTTAAATGAACCGAGTGCAGGCTAAAACTGGAGAGAAAAAAGACACTAAGATAAAACAAACATAACTACAACAACAAAACAACAAGCAAGAAAAAAGAAAAAGGAAGAAAATGATAGAACGGCTATACCCTTGATAAGAAATGTTGTAAATGTCAATCTGTAAGGTGGATAATGTATTTGATATTTTAAAGATCACATTTTTGAACAAAAGCTGTTTTACAGATCTGTGAGTGATGGTCAGGTGGGTGATCTGTCCGTATCATTTTAATGTTTTAGCTCAGTAGTTCTCAAGTGGGGGTGATTTCCATCCCCCCCCCCCCGCCAAGGGATATTTAGCAATATCTGAAGATATTTTTGGTTGTCACAACTAGGGGTATGGTGCTACTGGTATCTAGTTGGCAGAGGCCAGGGATACTGCAAAATATCCTACAATGCAGAGGACAGCCCCCTATAAGAAAGAATTGTTATTGTTAGGTGCCATTGAGTCGGTTCTGACTCAAGTGACCCTGTGTACAACAGAACAAAACACTGCCCAGTCCTGTGCCGTCCTCACAGTCATTGCTATGCTTGAGCCCATTGTTGCAGCCACTCTGTCAATTCATCTCCTTGAGGGTCTTCCTCTTTTTTGCTAAGCCTCTACTTTACCAAGCATGATATCCTTCTCCAGGGACTGATCCCTCCTGACAACATGTCCAAAGTATGTGAGACGTAGTCTTGCCATCCTTGCTCCTAAGGAGCATTCTGGCTGTACGTCTTCCAAGACAGATTCTTTCACTCTTTTCGCAGCCCACAGTATAGTCAATATTCTTTGTCAACACCGTAATTCAAAGACATCAATTCTTCTTTGGTCTTCCTTATTCATTCTGCAGCGTTCGCATGCATATGCAGTGATTGAAAACATCATAGCTTGGGTCAGGCGCACCTTAATCTTTAAGGTGACATCTTTGCTTTTTAACACTTTAAAGAGGTCTTTTGCAGCAGATTTGCCCAATGTGATACGTCATTTGATTTCCTGACTGTGCTTACATGGGTGTTGATTGTGGATCCAAGTAAAATGAAATCCCTGACAATTTCAATCTTTTCTCCATTTATCATGATGTTGCTTACTGGTCCAGTTGTGAGGATTTTTGTTTTCTTTATGTTGAGGTGTAATCCATACTGAAGGCTGTAATCTTTGATCTTCATCACTAAAAGCTTTAAACCCTCTTCACTTCCAGCAACCAAAGTTGTGTCATCTGCATAACACCAGTTGTTAATGAGTCTTCCTCCAATCCTGATGCCCCGTTCTTCTTCACATAGCCCAGCTTCTTGGATTATTTGCCCAGCATACAGATTGTATAAGTGTGGCGAAAGGATACAACCCTGATGCACACTTTTCCTCACTTTAAACCATGCAGTATCCCCTTGTTTTGTTTGAACAACTGCCTCTTGGTCTAAGTACAGTTTCCTCATGAGCACAATTAAGTGTTCTGTGATTTCCATTCTTCTCAATGGTATCCATAATTAGTAATGATCCACACAGACGAATGCCTTTGCATAGTGAATAAAACACAGGCAAATTTCTTTCTGGTATTCTCTCCTTTCAGCCAGGACCCATCTGACATCAGCAATGATATCCCTCATTCCACGTCCTCTTAGGAAAGAGTTATCCAGCCCAAAACATCAATAGTGTGCTGACATTAAGAAACTTTATCCAATTTAGCTCGGGAGGTTGTGGCCTCCTTCTAGCTTAGCTCTTTACTACCCTCCAAAATTACAAAATCATATCATTTATGTGGAATGACTTCTCCAGGAAAAAGAGGATGACCTTTTGTCAAGAGTCTTGGGTGTTAGTTACGAGCAACCTACCCAACATTGCTCATCTAGTATGTAATGTAGCCATGTATCGAACTCAGGTTGTTCTGATACCAGCCACCAATGTTTTACAAAATATCAATCTGAATCCCATAGGTGATAGTATTCCAGCTTCTTTTTCCAAATGTTTTACAATGTCAAAAAATATTTTGGTGGATTATCTGATTTTACTTATCTCCTCTTAAAGAACAAATTCAAAACCAAACATTACCCTAATTGAAATAATTTAGTTTGATTAAATGACAAGTTATTTGATTTATCATCCTTACAAATTTGATATTACATCAGAATTCAATAGATAACAACCAAAATTATTGTTAAGGAAACTTTGGTGGCTTAATCTTATTATTTTCATTTTAATTTATAGCAAAATAGCAACTGAACTACTTTAAGCAAAACTAAGACATTTCTATTGAGAATTTGCATAAAGATACAACATGGGAAATGACATGAGCTAAAACTAATCTTTGAAACAACTCTAAATGTTACAATTTAAGGTAAACAAAAGTGTAATTTTGCACCATTCTCATTTTGTTCATTTGAGAATCGCTCATTACTATCATAATGTTCAAAACATTTAACCATTAAGGATGAGTGTTTTCTTGATACTGATTTAGTGAGACTTAAAACCTAAAAAAAGTACCATGTTTCAGTTTGTTGATTCCCTTTAAGATTCTTCTCTGCAAAGGCTAGAAGAAACAAGGACCTTCCAAAAAGTCCAGAGAGAGAGAAAGCCTTCCCCTAGAGCTGGCACCCTGAATTTGGACTTCGAGCCTCCTAAATTGTGAGAAAATAAACTTTTGTTTGTTAAAGCCACCCACTTGTATTTCTGTTACAGCAGCAGTAGATAACTAAGACAATTAGTATCCTTTTCAATTTGACTATACAATATATCTACATAATTTTTTTACCTACATATCAACGTCAATATTTTATATGATTCCTTATCTCTATTTCCTTAAGAGTACCTAATCAATGGTTGTTAATGCATACATGAACTAGAGGCCTGGTGGCACAAAGGGTAAGCGCCAGACTGCTAACAAAAAAGTTTGTGGTTTGAACCCACCCAGTGGCTCCATGGGAGAAAGACCTGGCCATCTGCTCCCATAAAGATCACAACCTAGAAAACCCTATGGGAAATTCTACTCTGTCACACAGTATTGCTATGAGTCAGATGGACTGGAGGGCACCTAATAACAATAGCAACACAATGCATACATGAGTAAGTGAATCTATTTAGAAGCTGCATTTTTTATTTTCACTTTCCATACCTTTTTCTGTTGTGAAATATTAAGTAATCTTTTGTCATTTATGGTCAAAAGTGGCTGCATCCTTTTCCTAACTGTAATGGAGCCAGCCATGTCACACATGCCAAGTTTGTAAGCATAAACCACAGAGCTTATCATGGAAGCCTTTCTTCAGGCTGCATCTGTTTTCCCTGTCACAGCTGACAGAAGATCATACGATAGCAGCAGAGTTACTCCACTTCATCGCACCTAAATCTTAAGTCCTGAAAAAGACTTAGTTTTTCAACCTGCCTTGGAGGAAATTTTCACTACATTTTTATTTCCCTCCTGATACGACCCAATTTCAATAGCAAGCTCAATAGATAAGCTGTACACCAACAAAGAATGCTATAAATGGTGTGTAAACGGAATTTAAGAGATCAAATAAAGCTATTATTAAATATTATTTCTTTGTATCTGCTTGTAAAACCAGGTGTGCTTGTGAACATAAAGACTTCAAAACAAATTCAGAATGATCATGATGTCCAATATTTTTCTCTCATTCATAAGGGCAAAAATGTTATAATTAGTGAATGAATAGGTCAGTGTTAAAAATAGAGTACTTTGTATTATATTTTAAGGAGAAACTAGAAATTTTAATATATTTCTGGTTTCCAAGGTAACAATGTAGCCCTACACAAAAAATATGACAGACATAAATTTTATCTTCAATGATCTCCCATCTTCCATTAATATTTATCTTTCCCTTTCTGGCCTTCTTGCATAAATGATGCTCCCAAGTTTCAAGGGTTACCAATCAGTGGACACAGCTTCCCTTTCCAGCCTCTCCACACTTACTCTTAAAGCAATACTCTACTGACCAGGAGAAAGAAGCTATCACAAAGATTTTAATTTCTGAAGACAGCTTTGTGTGTTTCTGTCTTCAAGTATTTGCTTGCTCTGGATCCTATTTCTAGCTCATCATCTTCTGACCTTCTGCTCTTGGGACTTGAGCCAGCATCTTGTCACCTGATCTGCCATCTCTGGTATTTGCTGGCTTCTGCGGCCCTGCGAGCCAGCAGCCGGCCATTTGTCCTGCCAATTCTGGGTTTGTCAGCCCCTGCAGCCACGTGAGTCAGGAGAAGACTCCAACCAACGCCAGAACCATGGACTTTGGCACTTATCAGCCTCCACAACGGCGTGAACCATTTTCTTTTCTATAAAGCAAGTCTTTCATATTTCGTTTTGTTTTGATAGCAATGATTTTGTGCGATGAAACTGCCATTTCTATCCATTGTTTATAGAAGTATAATTTGGACAGCAATTTGGCAGCATGTCTCAAAGTCTTAAAAATACATTAGTAAACCCAGTTATTTTACTTCTAGGAATCTCTCAAAAGGATGTACTCAGAGATGGTGACTAACATTTATGTACTCTAATAGCCACCTCAGTGCTATTTATACCAGTCCTCCCACAAAAAAAAAATGGAACCAATCTAAATGCCTTATAATAGGCAAGAAAAATTGTGGTGTTCTCACAGATAAGGAAATACTGTGCTTTTATTTGTAAACCATGTTTTCAAAGGTGATTTAATGGCAGGAGGACATTAAGGGAATTTTACTATTTTATGCGGACAGATCAAGATATAATAGGAATCCATTATGTAAAACTAAATTAACCCCCTAAAAATCCGGGCTTCTGTTTACCTTGCCAAACTCCTCTTCCTACCCCCCGTCATCGATTGAATTATGTCCCTCAAAAAATGTGTGTATGCACACTTATGTTCATGGCAGCATTGTTCACAATAGCAAAAAGATGGAAACGACCTACATGCCCATCAACAGATGAATGGATAAACAAACTATGGTACATACACACAATAGAGTATTATGCAACAAGAAAGAACAATGATGAATCTGTGAACCATCTCATAACATGGATGAAACTGGAGGACATTATGCTGAGTGAAATAAGTCAATCACAAAAGGACAAATATTGTAT
>NW_004443961.1:9225595-9247575 GCF_000243295.1 Trichechus manatus latirostris
AAACCAAATGGGACTAATGAGGCACAGCAGTCCAGGGACAAGGGCTAGAAGGCAGAAGGGGACAGGAAAGCTGGCGATAGGGAACCCAAGGTTGAGTAAGGACCATGCTGATGTGTTGTGAAGTTGTTAACCATTGTCATAGGGCAACATGTGTACTAGCTGTTTAATGAGAAACTATTTTGATCTGTAAACTTTCATCTAAAGTGATAATAGCAGCACAATCGGAAGAGCATAGTCGATGTCACCGAACTGTGCATGTAGAAATTTTTGAAATGGTGTATCTTTGGCTATGTATATTTTCACCACCCTCCCCCCCAAAAAAAAGGTCGAGAAGGTAGAGGGTTGACATGTCATGGGGTTGTTAACCAATGTCATAAAACAATATGTGTACTACTGTTTAATGAGAAACTATTTGTTCCGTAAACCATCTGAAGTACAATTTAAAAAAAAATGTGTGTATCAATTTGGCTAGACCATGATTCCCTGTATTCTGTGGTTGTCTTCCATTTTGTGATTGTAATTTTACATTAAAGAGGATTAGGGTGAAATTGTAACACCACCCTTACCAAGGTCACATCCCTGATCCAATGTAAAGGGAGTTTCCCTGGGGTGTGGCCTGCACCACCTTTTATCTCTCAAGAGATAAAAGGAAAGGGAAGCAAGCAGAGAGTTGGGGACCTCATACCACCAAGAAAGCAATGCCGGGAGCAGAGCATGTCCTTTGGACCTGAGGTTCCTGCACAGAGAAGCTCCTAGTCTGGGGGAAGATTGATGATGAGGAGGCCCTTCCTCCAGAGCAAACAGAGACAGAAAGCCTCCCCCTGGAGCTGATGCCCTGAATTTGGACTTCTAGCCTACTAGATTGTGAGAAAATAAATTTCTCTTTGTTGAAGCCATCCACTTGTGGTATTTCTGTTACAGCAGCACTAGATGACTAAGACAACCCCCTCCAGATACAAAATAGTTTCTTTTTGTAAGTCAGAGAGTAAAATACTCAGAATTCTAAAAGGCAGTCATAAATCAAAGGATTTTCAGGAGTGTCCTCCATAATCTGAGGAGGGGCAGGGAGAGAGGTGTGGCTACAACTTGATGACTGCTTTGCTCTTGAAGTTACTTGCCTCTCTCTTTTATATCCAGAATGATTGACAGTGATGACAGCTAATTAAAACATTCTTTTCTCATTTGGAGGATCAAGAGATAGTCTTTCTTTATTATATAACAGAGGTATTATGTAGTATCTCATAGCATAAGATATAAAGACAGAAGCATATTCCATATACTGCTCTATTCCCATGTCAAAAGGTACACACATTATTCTATAGGAATGGAAGTCTATGCCTTGTTGTACCATGATCTCTAAGCGTCTAGTAAGTTTATATTTTCAGAAATAAAGTGTTGTAAATGACAAGTATTGTAAATGACAAGTGCCAACTCATCCTACTGAGTCAAGACTGTCAGTGGGTGCCTGGTAGATTCAATAGCCCAGTTCTCTCCAGAAACTGCCAGCAGATACGTGCAATATCTTTCAGCTATAGCAGGCACAGAGAAATCCTGGAAAAAAATACATGAAAATACTCTTGGTGGTTAACTCTGAGTACTAGTTTCTATTTTGTTTGTTTGTTTTTGTGTGTGTATATCTTTGTGTATTTTCTAATTTTTCTACCATGAGCATGTATTTATTTTACAAGCTGAATCGATGCTTTAATCCAGCAAAATAAAGGACTAATCTATCCTACAAACATAAGAAATGGGCTGGACCCAGCTAGCTAACTGGGCAACTACTCTGTCTATGCATTAAGGCCTGTTTTGCCCAGGCCCAGTGTCTGAATGACTTGTGTTGGTGCTGCTGTGGACATCAAGACTTAGAAGTACCAGACCATACGGCACCCCATGGCTGGCAACCTTAAATCACACTAGGCTCTCCATGATCATTGAAACACTTGCAGATTGACTTCTATTTCACCTTACTAGAGGACTTTTTATCTAAAACTAATTTTTCCTAAATTTAGAACCTCTGGGGCTGGGGGAATAGTGATACATATATGCATTTCAGGAAACTGATGCCCTTTAAGGATTATTTCACAACACATACTGCAGTGTACTGGTGAAAGCCCAAATTCCTTTTGGCACAGTGGAATGGTGATGACTTGGGCTCAGGGTGGCAGGCTCCAGGATCCAGTTCTGCCCTTTATTAACCTACGTTCATCGGCAAATCACCTGCCCTCAATGGAGATGATACTGGTCTGAGCCATGTCATGGTTAATATGATAAAGTTCAACACTCAACTACAATCCCCCACCTGAATAAACATTTATACCTGTAAAATGTTCTAAATATATGAGATATTAGTTTTATTAATCGGGACTGCAATCTTTACTTTGAAGGAACCAGTAGCAACCTGGATGTCAAATTCTAATTTTGTGTTTTCAACACTGAGATGGAGGCCTTGAGGGGGTTATTCAGATAGATAGATGATAGATAGATAGATGATAGATAGATAGATAGATAGATAGATAGATAGATGATAGATAGATAGATAAGTAGATACAGATTCTAATTAAATCCTGAGCACTGCAGTGTGTCATACACTTAACATATTTCTTTTGTTCCAGTTCTGTGAACATGTTATAAATCTGGCAGTCAAGAAGTGTTAATTATAATATTATTTCCCTATCCTATCCATGAGACCACTTCGTAAACACCTAGTCTTACAAAAAAATAACAACCTATAGAAACTGGAAACAAAATAATAGTGGAATTAATGTGGAGCAACAGCAGTGCTGATGTTATGCTGGGTTTGAGCATCATTATTCAGAATGCAGCATTAGCAACTCTCAAGGAGGCAGGATGGAGTCAGCAGATCCTTCATTATTTCTGAGAGCAGGACTTAAGCACTTATTGGGAGATTTGAATGCTCCATTATCATAGGTCAACACTGGCATTTATGTGTCCATCACCCCAGTGGATCATCAACTAATTACATTAATAATCGGATCCCGTTTTCCTTTGTCTTTTAAATTTTAACCACAGAGAGATTTGTTCGTGAAGGTCACTTGTTTTATGGTACTGTTAACACAGGCACATCATCATTAATACTTTAGTTAAAATATTTCTCTGAAGCTGAAGGGCTGTTTCCTTATGAATTTTAATCCATGTTTTCTGAGAACCAGGAGATCAGGGTCCTAAATTCCAGTTTTGTTGGAAACTCTCTGGCTTTGGGCAAGTCATTTAACCTACTTGACCTCATTTTCTTCATCATAGAATGAAACAATTAGAATTCACTCATCTCCCAATTTCCTTGATTCTATATAAAACTTTCTTATACAGAGAGGGGAGAGGGGTAGATGGAATTTCATGTAGCATCCAGAGGCTGTAAATTTCTAATTGATCTCCCTGCCTTCAATTTTATCCTTATCTATTTCATCCTCCATTCTACAAGTAGGGAAATTATCCACAAAGTAAGTTCTGTTTTCCATCACCTATAAATGTATATATAAACTTCTTGGTATTCAGGCATTTCATGAAGTCACTTCTGCCTTTCTCATCAGCCTCACCTGCCACGATTTAACCATATCAACCTTCTGCTCCAAGGAAAACCAAACCACTTGCCGTTCTCTGAATATGCTACAGTTTGTGTTATTCACTTTCTCTCCCTTGTTCCTGTAATAGCCCTTTCTTATTCCTGGCTAATTCCTACTCAGACTAAGTCCTTCAGATATCAGCTCATATTAACCCCCTTTCCATCTCTTTCCAGGCTTAGACACATGCCCCTCATCAATGTATCTCATATATGTCTTGCAAGCCTATATCATTACTCTGTATGCAATGACTGGTTTATTGGTATATCTCTTCCAAAAAACTGGGAGTTCCTAAACAGAAGGAACTTTCGTTTTGACTTCTCTTATATAGCAGCACCTACCACAATGCCTGGCACATAACAGGCACTCAGAAAATAGCTGTTGAATGAATGGATGAATAAATAAACCATATATTTAATAGTGTAATTTATTATTAGTTGCTTTTTTATTGCATATGCTGAATCCAAAATATAGTCTACTCCCTTTTACCTTACCACAGAAAAATGAACCTTCTGGTTTAATAATCTGATCATCCAAAATGTGTTAGAATAGAGCGGTTAGAAGAGAGTTGGTGACTTTCACTAGACTTTTCCTTTTCTTTAAAATTACTTTCTTCAAAACCTTAAATCAAAAACAAAGAGAAAGATGAATACAGCCTCATAAAGTGCCATTTATATCCTCTTACCAGCAACCGCTCACTTCCACTTCATAGCACACCAGACAGCAGAGCTCATCCATTAACTAGATAATAGCCAGCTAATTTTATGCACACATTTTCCAAATAGTCAGTACATACTTTCTCCTATCCTATGGTTTGAAAGGCATAAATTCAGGGAGTCAATTTTCTAGTCATCCTCTAAAAATATCTTTAAATTGAGCATCCATGCGAAGATAACGTGGGTACCGCTGAAGTGTAGCTATACAAATACACACCTTGCCATGTACAAGTTCACATTTTGAAACAGACATACCATCACGGCTAACCTGTACTATGGTAAGAACACTGAGATTGAAAGTATGAAACCAAGATACTCTTGTCTCTGGGCCTCACATTCTCTATAAAATGAGATGATCAAATAGTTGATCTTTAACATTTTAAGTTTAGAACACTTATTTGGGATGAAAAAAAAAGATACTGCAGATGTCTGGTACCATTTTCTACCAATATATTCCCAGTATACACGCAAACACGCACATATATGTGTCCACATGCACACGCACACACACACACATACAAAGTCTAGCTGCCAAAGCATAACTGTATCTCAAGATAAACATATGCATTCTAGAAACATGTCAATATTCTACACTAATTTTAAAGAGAGATATCACTGTTCTTTGTAAAGTATATTGAGAAAAGTGAAATGCATAAATTGTAAATTTCTATAAAGAGAATTAGAGAACAAGCGGATGAAAAAAAAAATTACACTCTTCAATGCAATTAGCCAAAAGGGTTTGTGCATAGACATTGCCTAAAATGCCATCTGAATAATGGAAGGGAGATGGTGGAAGAGCTTGGACAAAGAGGCTATTCTAAGGATAAGACCGAGGGCTAACTGTGATTTATCAGTCAAAGGCAATGGTGAGACTGGAAGAGGAAAACTAAATCAATTAGATCAAATTGACCAATATGAAATAATTGCCTAATTGAAGTGGTAGGTGAAGACCTATGGAGAGAGTGGTTATATGGAGACATGTGAAGGCATAACACAGCAAGTCTAAAACACCAAGCACTCTGCCTGAAACATAGTAGGTGTTCAACAAATGCTAGCTTCCCTTCCTTGAACTAGGTTAAATTGTTTGAAGCTGAAGTGCAACCTTAATGAACTTTTATAATTTCTCAAAAGGAGTATTTTGTCTCTGTCCAGTAGGTCACTGTTGTTAGTTGGCGTAGAGTCGATTCCAAGTCATGGGGACCACATGTGTGCAGAGTAGAAGAGTTCCACAGGGTTTCAAGACTATGAACTTTCAAAAGTAGATTGCCAGGCCTGTCTTTCGAGGCACCTTTAGGTGGGTTGGAACCTCCAACCTTTTGGCAAGTAGCCAAGCTTCTTCTGTTTCCTAAGACACTCCTCTCTGTCATCTCTTGGCTAACTTCTATTCTTTGTCACATCTCAACTTATATATCTTTCTTTAGAAGTATTCTCTGACTCCAAATGGTTGCTTGGTTTCTTTTCCTAGGGATTTCCATAATACTCTGTAACTTCCACATCACAGTATACATTTGTGTGTATGTGTAAATGAACATGGTAGTTTTCTCAGTAAGCACTTGAGGGATTTCGTAAGATGTACTGTCTTGCATATATCTTGAAGTCATACTAAAATTACAATTGATAAGGCATATATGATTAAGATTTTTAAGAATTCCTAACCTTTGCAGACCACTTGATCATAATTTGCACTGCTATGGTTGACTGATCAATAGGTATCCCATTGATTGAAGAAACACGTTTACATCTTCAAACCTTGGATTTCTCAAAATTGAGATAATTCATAAATTTATCAATTAAGGAAGATGGAAAAAACCTTTGGTAAACCCTCATTTAACACACGAGGAAACCTAGGTTCAAAGAAGTCTGCATAAGTGGCAGAACCAAAGTGGACCCTTTAGAAGTCAGATTACTGAACTCCTAGTCCAGTAATCTTTTCACTCCACCATACTGTCTATGAGGAAGAATTTATGCAATGGGCATAAATAGCTCTGAGTTATTCACATAGAAGATAAAACAAGGATACAAAAACATGCCTTAGGAATTTTACTGCCTGAATTGTACTATTCCATTAAGTCTTCAATATCTTTATCATAAAACTCCAGTGTTAGAAAATAATTCTCAGTTATACACAATACTGGAGAAGCCAGTACAACCTGTCCAAGGCAAGGTCATGGAAGCTCCATAGACACTTCCAAACTCCCTGCAGGACTGAATTACTGGGCTGAGGGCTGTGGGGACCATGGTCTGGGGGAATAGCTAGTTCAATTGTCCTAACATAGTTTATAAAGAAAATGTTCTACATTCTACTTTGGTGAGTAGCATCTGGGGTCTCAAAAGCTTGTGAATGGCTATCTAAGATATTCCACTGGTCTCACCCCATCTAGAGCAAGGGAGAATGAAGAAAACAAAAAATACAAGGGAAAGATTAGTCCAAATGACTGATGGACCACAAGTACTACAGCCTCCACCAGACTGAGTTCAGCACAACTAGAAGGCACCTGGCTACCACCACCAACTGCTCTGACAGTGATCACAATAGAGGGTCCCGGAAAGAGCTAGAGAAGAATGTAGAACAAACTTCTAACTCACAAAAAATAAAAAAAATAAAAAAACAGACTTACTGGTCTGACAGAGACTGGAAAAACCTGAAAGTATGGCCTTCGGACACCCTTTTAGCTCAGTAATGAAGTTACTCCTGAGGTTCACCCTTCAGCCAAAGATTATATAGGCCCATAAAACAAAATGAGACTAAAGGGGCATACTATCCCAGGAGCAAGGACTAGAAGGCAGAAAGGTACAGGAAAGATGGTAATAAGGAACCTTAGGTTGAGAACGGGAGGGTGTCAACATGTCGTGGGGTTGGTAACCATGTCACAAAACAATGTGTACTAATTGTTTAATGAGAAGCTAGCTTGTTCTGAAAACCTTCATCTAAACTACAATAATAATAATAAAAAAAAAGAAAATTCTATTTAAGAATACTCAGGGAATCTCCAAAATGAAAAGTCGTTTTATTGTTTCTGTGTTGTTCTGAGGATGGTGCAAACCATTTGCACTTATCTACTAACCTAAAGGTTGGCAATTTGAACTCATCTAGTGGCATGGTGGAAGAAAGGCCTGGCAATCTGCTTCCATAAAAATTACAGCTAAGAAAACCCTATTGAGTAGTTCTACTCTAATACTTGGGGTCACCATGAGTTAGAATCAACTCAACTACAATGAGTTATTCTGGTTTTCCTTTGGAACTTGCCTAGTTTAATGCTACTCTTCCGGAGGGTAATTTATACAAACCCGTTGACTAACTTAGTTTGAGTTTAGTTCAAGATATCTGGAGAGATGAGCCCAAAAGATAAAGTAAAATAACTCAAATGCATGAAGGTAAATAACCAAGTCATCATGAGAACTGCTATTCCCTCTTTATATTTAGCTATTTTGTTTAAATTCTTCCCAGGTTACCAGGAATAAATTCCATCATTTTAAAATAAGAGAAAGGAATAATATTAAAAGTTTTCCTCCACACAATGGTAATTCATAGAGGTTGTTTCTGAAAATACAGCCATTTGTTTCAGAATCTTTGCAAATATTATGTTCTCAAATGGTATTTTCTGCATTATAGGAGACAAGCATTTTGTGTACTTTTTTAATGAGGTTTTAAAAATAAGCATATCATACAGTGCCATGAGCAAACAAATTTCCAGTATCTCTCTTGCATGAAATATCTGAGCAACTAATTTGACCTAGGAGTAGACTCTTTCTTTTCTTTTCATTAGCTTCCCTTTTCAACAAAAGCTTTGTTAGCCTACTGAGTCATGACAAGTAATCCTTTCTAGGCTAGGGTACACCGTTCTTCCTGACGAACTAACAAATTAAAATGTAATGGGAAACGATGATACTAGGAATATTGAGGAATGGCCACTGATGTGGGAATGAATCCATAATTAAACCAAGATGTACATTTTAATTAGAATTTTATCAAATGGATACTCAGAATTGAATATAGTTTGGAGGAAACCATATTAAAGAGCACAAGAAAGCTACCACACACCCCTTGTTCTATCCCATCTTCTGCTGTCCCTCCAAAGCCCTATTTCGTTATAGTACCTTGCCAAGAATTAGGAAGCAATCAAGTGGTTTTTACCACTTTCATCTCATGCTAAGGTAATTATTAGTCTTTTTTTTTTTTTCTTACACTCAGCTTGCTCAAGAGTAAAAGGAACCACAGTACTTATCAGCTCAATACATACACAACTGATACTGAAGGCAACTGACCAAGACTGAAGCCAGAGGTTAGCTGCAAATCCATGAATGATTTTAAATAGCGGGGGAAAACGTTCTCGGTGAGTCTGAGGTAATGCTGAACAATAATTGCAGAAGTCAGAAAATAAGACAATGCGATTTGCATCAATATGTCATCAGACAGATTCACAAAAAGCTAAATAAGAGTGCGAAAGGTTTCCTGTAAGATGATCAAAGCCACATTTGCTGTTCATATATCTAAAAGTAAAGTTTGTTATCTTTCTTTGACACATAATGCTTTGGTTTTAAGGGTCATATTCTAGTAATAGCTGTATAGAACAGGAAGTGAACATATCTAGAAAATATCCACGCCAACTGTGAAGCACTCATATATCATAGAGATATTTGGAAGTTAAAGAATATACCAGGGCAATTTTTACAGGATGTACTGGGCTAAAAATTTAGTGACAATATTTTAAGTTTGCGAGCTTGATACGGTTTCTGGGGTGTTAATAAAATTTCATCCACAGAATCCACAAATTGTATTTAAGGGAAAATGGTTTGTTGTTGTTGTTGTTTCTAATTCTAACCTCACCTTGGAGAATTATAAATCACTTCAGTGCTGGCGTTGTTCTTGCTTCACAAACTTCTTTCCAAGGCTATGATAATGTTTATAAGGGAGCTCTGAAGTCAGACCCATTAAACCATCATGGCATATCTTATTTTAAGAATTTTAATTAATAGATCAATGACTGAACAGGCCAGACAGACTCATTCAAAGCAATTAAAAGTATTGGCTCAGGAATGGAGCTGTGTTGGCTTAAAATCTGAAGAAAATATCAAGGTCAAAATTTATTGCCCATGTATATTGCCAGTATTTGAAAAATAACATGTCTACATATATATATGCATGTATATACATATACTGTATTTTTACACAAATAGCCTGCACCTTACATGTTTGTTTGCCACCTGTGCCCTTCCCCTGCAAGGTATTTTGGTAAGTACCTCTATGCCAATTATTTTGTACATGTTGCTGTACATGAAAAATTAGCATAGTACACTTACAAAAATACCTTGCAGGGGGAGGGCATGGTTGGCAAACAAACGAAGAAGGTGAGTGTTAGTTGCATAAAAATACATATGTATATGTATATATGCATGCACATGTACATATATTTTTTTCCAAAATCTTAAACTTTTACTCCCTAAATTTTAGCAACACATTGTATACGGTATGAGCAAGGTTTGGTGTGGACAGGGTTTGCGTAAATATCTGCTTTCATGGCACAATTTAGTTAAAAATATGTGTTAGAGAAAAACTCTAGTCAAAGTCGGCTGAGGTCTTTAGAAGAATTGCAAAAAAATAAGTCTAATTAAATAGAAAAAAAAAAAATCAGAACATATTTGTACGGTTGAGAGCTTGGTTGCTAACCAAAAGGTCAGCAGTTCAAATCTACCAGCTGCTCCTTGGAAACCCTACGGGGCAGTTCTTCTCTGTCCTTATAGTGTCACTGTAAGTCCGAATCGACTTAACGGCAACGGGTTTGGTTTGGTGTTGGCGCAATATTAATAGCAAATATTTAAGTAACATAAGCTTATTCTGTAAAAATAAATGTAGAAAAAAGAAGTGAAATACAAATCACCAATAGGCAAAAAACCAAACCCTTTGCTGTCGAGAGATAAAAGGTTCAAAGGAGGTGAAAAAAACATAGGAAAATTTGAGACTGAGCACTATGTATCACTTTCCTTTTATAATCAGCATAAATGTATTAAATGAAGTATAAATAAATCACGAAGTTACAATATTCTTTAAAAAAAGTTTCCTTCCTATACATTACTTTTTCATTCTTTTATAAATATCTGAACACACTGAAAATTGTACCTGGCCATATTTTCTAACATGAAAGGATGCCATAAAAATGAAAAAAATAGGTTTAAAAAGAAACCCACTTTCATTAAGGAGTGGTAACAGATTTTATTTTAATCATATAAACATAATATATGATATTAATTCTATTAATAGAAAGAAACATTTGGTTAAGTGGAGAGAGAAGAAAAGGCCAAAAAGCCACAAGGTGGGCTCCATGTGGTCTATCAAATTTTAAACAACATGATAAGCCAGTTTGATCAAATTTTAATTAGGTATTGTTTTGTTCACCTGAGGTGCATCTATGATAATGAGTGAGGGGTCCAAACAAACAGTTGACTTTTTTGTACGCTTCGTTGTTGTTGTTAGGTGCCATTGAGTCAATTTGACTCATAGCGACCCCATGTGACAGAGCAGATCTGCTCCACAGGGTTTTCTCGATTGCAATCTTTATGGAAGCAGAATGTGAGGTCTTTCTCTCACGCAGCCACTGGATGAGTTTGAATTGCCAACCATTAGGTTAGCAGCTGAGTGCTGAACCATTGCGCCATCAGGCCTCCCTTGTGTGATGTTTCACATAGGGTCAAAATTAGATCTAAAGTGCAATTGCCTACAAGAAACCTCTGCTTAGGTCATCACTACTCACAATCTTCAGTGTCTCTCTAATGCTTTCAGAAATTGACTCACGCTTCTTATATAGTTTATTGTTATATTTCCATCATCCAGAATACTACCTGACACATAATAGATGCTCTATAAGTATCTGCTAGATAGATTGATAGTTGGATGGATTCTCGTAGCATTCCTGCCTTTACATTCATTTAGCATTTAACATAGGCTATTTTGTTGTTATATATATGTATATATGTTTATGTGCCATTGAGTCAATTTTCTACTCATAGCTACCCCATGTTATAGAGTAGAACTGCCCCATAGAGTTTTCTAGGCTGTAATCTTTACGGGAGCAGATGGTCAGATTTTTCTCCTGCAGAGCCACTGGGTGGGTTGAGTCTACAACCTTTTGGTTAGCAGCTGAGTGCTTAGCCATTGTGCCCACAGGGCTCACATTCCCTCTCTCTCTCTCTTTCTAAATAGGCACTGCGTGTTTGAACATTTCAAGAACCAGGTCTTATCCCTAAGGAAGAAAAGTCTGACACAAAATTAAATCAATATTCTTACAGCAGAATGACAGTGCATGGAGAAGTTTCCATGGTATATAGCCACCAAAGGAGGTTTTCAAGGAGTCCTGATGGTGCAGTGGTTAAAACTCTCAACTGCTAACCCAAAGGTCAACGGTTCAAACCCACCAGCTGCTCTGTGGGAGAAAGATGTGGCAGTCTGCTTCCATAAAGATTTATAGCCTTGGAAACCCTATGGGCAGTTTTACTCTGTCCTATAGGGTTGGAATTGACTCTCTGGTAATGGGTAATGAAGTATTCAGTCCATATCTACCAACACGAGGAGGTCACTGGAGCATATAAAAGAAGTTCAGAGGATGTAAACAGACCCAAATAATAACTGTTTTTCTCTGTTCACAAGACCAAGACTCTCCACAGAGGGGGGAAGAAAATCAACATCGCACCTGTGAATTAAAATCTTTTAACTCAAGTTGGAATTTACCAAGACAAGTAGGAATCATACTTAAAGATGAACAAACCATCCTGGCTACTGAAATCTCTTTTATAATATGAATTTCCTGGATGAGCTTCAATTCTATTCTTACCTTCAGGTATAGAGGCTAAGCATTTAAATGGATATTTTACCTACATTTGTGGAATGACTAAAACAATACAAATAATTTCTCAACTCCAAGGGACTGGAGATGGTCTTAACAGACCAGAGATTCTTTATGATTTTGTTTGCAATTTTCCTTTACTTTTAGTGTAGAAGCAGGGATGTCTGATCTGGAATTCTGGCTGTACAGATCACTCAGTCTCAGTTGCTTAGCTGTAAAAATCGGACACTTTTTAAGGGCTTACTGTATTGGACACTTATAAGAAATGAGATATTAAAGCATTTTATAAAATATGCATCATCATTATTATCATCTCATTTATTTTCCAGAGACTGGAAACCAACTTTCCCAGGAGCCCTGAGCCCAACACCCATCCACTGTTTCAAGAAGCTGTTTTGCTGTTGTTCGTTTTCTTTCCTCTCAGACATCTTACAGCATAACTGAGGCTTTGCTGCCCACTGCAGGAGGACAGAGGGAGACATCACCTCCCTCTGCGTTTTTCAGTGTCTTTATGTCCAGTGTTTTGTTGGTTACTCTGCAATTCATTACTTGAAGAATCACGTTTATAGATATTTTCGTCCTGTCAACTTGATGTTAGGTTAATATGTGTAAATATAATTCTTGATTAACTGTGATATCCATAATACTAAACTAAGAAAAATAACAAAGGCTTGAACAATGTATATTAGCAATTATTTCTGTTGTTAATGAGGATGATTAAATTGATAGTCACATAAAATTCTTGACCTTCTAGTTCAGTTCTACATTTTCTATCCTAAATGCACTGTTAAAATCTTGTAATATATTTCAGTCTTTGACTAGAATATTACTAAGTATTAGAGTAGGCAATACATTAATTTTGAACAAATACATAAATGAATGTGTGAATGAATAGATTTACACTAATACACTAATACACGTGAAAACCCAAACTAGCTTGATAGCAAGCACAGTAACTAGGTCAAATTTAAAACAGGACCTAATGCATTTTGGAAGAAGACTGAGGATTTACTACACATATAAATAACAATAAATTGTAATAGATGAATGTGTTAGATTTTATTTTCAATAATTCATAGCATAATGTATTTTTTCCTCAAAAATTACTACTGTATAGTAAAATATCATTACACTTTATTTTTTCAGGTACTTCAGAAAAACATTTTCTGGAATTATCATTTTATAATATTGAGTAGCAGTATAACTATTCCAGTTTTAGCTGAAGTTGTAAAGGTTTTTTTTTTTGTCTGTTCTATAGAAATCCTTAATTTCATTAGTTATAATGGAATTATATCTGCAAAACATAAATAAAAAATATACTGGTGTTCTTTGTAAACTACGCACATATTTGGTCTACAAAAGATTAGTAAGATCATAGAACCACAGGCTGCCTTTTCTTTTTTCTTTTTTTAGCTGAAATGGACTTGAAAGATGATAAATTTAAGGAGTTTGTTTTGAAGCTGTGCAATTATAATAATGACCTTTAATTCTTTTCTAATGGACTAGATGGAATTAATTGGTTATTTCAATATCAGAGCTCATCTTGTTTGGAATTTTAAAAGAGCTTCTTCTTTTCCATAATGGGTTCATCAAGCTTATTTAGAATGTTCTGAAAGCACCTTTTTAAGGGCCTTGGCATTCTCCCTCTCCCAACTTCTTTCATCTTTCTTCTACATTATTCGCAGTGAAGAAGAAACCCATTTTGTTTCTTTGTAATTCTGCTTTGGTCATGCTAGCATTTAGATCTTCCTAACAGCCTTTTCTTTTAATTATGTTTATACTGAGAAAATTTTATAATTGGAAATCAGATACTATTTACAAAACCCTGGAAACTGTTTTCACTTAACGGAAGTTACAAGCGATCTATTTCTAAATAGCTGTCATGCTGCCATCTTCTGGTTATTTTGTAAGATTTTTCTTTTTTTTTTGTAATGCTTATAAACTTTATAACAGAATTGTCTCTTGATGTACACTGGAATATTAAAAAGCAAATCTATATTAAGTCAAGGGCAATCATTTGACTAATTGGAGCCACTGCTCCTAGAGTTCAGTTGGCCTGAACTCCTAAAGCAAATGAGAATGTCTTATGCATCTGATAAACGTTGAATGGGTCACCAAAGATAGAAGAATGCTTTATCCCATGCTGATTAACCTCGGAGTCTATTGAGAAGGTCTTCTGACATTTTTCTATCATATTATTTTTTACATCGTTTTCATCACACCTTTTCAGTGTGGTCTCAAGATGACCACTATTATCTCAATCCGTGTGAAACTTTCTCAGATCTATAAATCCTGTTATTATTTATCAGCCACGCTATCTAATTGTATTACAGTGAATCATTTTACCAATTTAACTGCCTTATTTTTACTTTAGAACTCAAGGAATTTTATAACCAAAAAAAAAAAAAAGAAGTGACAATTAAGGTTTCTTGCAACAAATACTTTGTATAGGCTTGGATTAAAACTGACTGGAACCCCTGTAGGCACCTATAGTTACACTGCAGGCCAAAGGCATGCAAAAGAGAGTAGAAGGAAGCAAGGATTTCACATATATTTAAGGACTTCTGTGTTTTAAGGGATCATTAAGACTTACAGTGCCTTCTTTTTCTATGTTAGCTTAATATAATGATTCTCAATGTTTTCTCTGAAAATTTCCACTCACTCCATTGGTGTTCTCATCTCAGGAACCCCTGAGACAAAGATAGAGTCATTTATATATGAGATAAATTGATATCTGACACTAAAAACTGATTGTAAAGTGTAAGATATTACGCAATTGCTTCGAATTCAAATAGTAAAGTACCTAAAGTGGCGTCAAGTCCTAAGTTTCTTTCAGATGACTATGTGAGAGCACAAATCACAATAGCTCATTGAAAATCAGAATGCAAATGCTCCCAGTAAATGTTTAGCAACAGAGGATTTTCTGAACTGTTTATTAAGTGCAATCCTAAATCTAAAGCAGCTGAGACAGGTGCTAATTTCATTCCTGTTATTAGTAATTAGTGGTGGAATTTAATCACATTTCTAAATAGCACTGAAGCATTTGCCATATTAAACAGGGATTAAATATAAGGGGGCATTAAAATTTAGTTTTTAAGCTTAATAGACTTGGGCAAACAGGTATTTTGAATAATCAACATTTCTGAGAGCCCATGCCAAGGGTAAATGGCAAAATTGGCCCATTTATTGTGGACACAGAGCTGACCTTGTAACTAACTGCTGGATATGGAGAGAAATTTTGCGTGTGTGTGAGGGTGTGGACCGTGCCAATACCCAGACAGCTGATAGCTATACTGTTTAGTAAAGTGCAAGGATCCAAGATTCCTGTCATTATTTGACATGACACAACTATGTTTTACTCTTCTGTATTCATAAAAATTTCCATTATCATAAGTTGATAGATGGCAAGTTAATGGCTATCCTATCATATGGCATTACAAGGAATAAAATGGACATCTCTATTTATAAAATGTGTTGTCTGATCTATTTAGTTCAGTGTTTTGTTTGTTTCTAAAAGTGAAGAGAGAGACATTCTTAACTGTGTTCTCACTCTGACCGAGGTCAAACCCATGACCTTGTATTAATTAACAACAAACCTGCTGGACTAAACGCATTATGGATGCCCACACTTGTGTATACATTATAAATATAACCACACATACATAGATACGCGTATATATACATATTTGTGTATATACGTATATGTGTATATATGTATATATATGATTGTCAATATGTCTCTACTAAATTTCTTTTGTACTGTTAAGAATGATTAATTGTATCAAGAAAAAAAATCAATTATTGTACTCAGAAATTAATTCTGATACACATCCTAAACCTGGAATCAAGCGAAAAAAAAAAAAAAAAGCTAACATCTTTATATAATGTTTTTAAAAAAGAGTTTCAAATTCAACTCAGGATGTATCATTTTAAAAACTATGTAATAGTAAAAAAGTATTTCACTGTCCTTTCACCTATTTTGTAGCTTCTGTGTGGTGCAGTAGTTAAGAGCTACAGCGTGTTATGGCTGCTAACCAAAAGGTTGGCAGTTCAAATCCACCAGCCACTCCTTGGAAATCCTATGGAGCACTTCTGCTCTGCCCCATAGGAATGCTATGACTTGGAATCGACTCGATGGCAACGGGTTTGGTATTTGGGTTTTTATTGGATTTCTTTACGTTAACTCTCAAATTTCAGTTAATTTTAAGAAAACAGACAAAAAGAATGAAATAGGATACTAATATTGAGATATAAACTTTTATCACTATAAAGGTTTTTGAGGACAAAACGGACTTTTAGTTAAATCCTACAAGACACTGTTTATGAAATGCGGCTTACTACTTCCTAAGAAATAAAAGCATCAAAGAGCTAGAGAAAAATCAAAAGGGTAAAATACACTGGGATAAAATCTAATTCAACCAACATTTATTGGTCTCCTATTCTATGCCAGGTACTATACAAAGGTTAAAAACAAAGAAAAAAACAAGAAAATAAACAAACAAAAAATGTTCCCAGCACATTTGTGTCATCAAGGTGTTCAGAATATATCAAGGGAGTTAGACAGATAAATGTTTAACTATTAAAACAGTGGAAACAGTGTATGAAAGTAGTGTTTTGAAAAGTATAGAATACCAGCACCGGCTGCTGTAGAGTTAATTCCAACTCACAGTGACCCTGTGTGTGTCAGAGTAGAACTGTGCTCCGTAAGGTTTTCAGTGGGTGATTTTTCAGAAGCAGGTTGCCCGGCTTCTCTTCCAAAACATCTCTGGGTGGACTCGAACCTTCAACTTTTCAGTTAGCAGCCAAGAAATTACCTGTTTGTACTACCCAAGGACTCCAAAAACTACAGAGCAGGGACTTATTAATTATGCCTATACTGAACAGGGAAACTGTCACCAGGAAATGATGCATGAACTGGGCCTTAAAAGATGCTTTTATATATACATACATACATTTTTTTTTTTTTTTCTTTTTTTTCCAGATAAAGAAGTGGGTATTTGAAGCAGCAAGAACAGTACAGCTAAAGGTAAGGGGCTTTAAAAGCTGATGTATGGAGGAGGGTGTGGGGATATGTGCCATTAAAATATGGATGTATAAAGCCCTCTATGCTGCACAACATGTTGAGACTTGTCCCCAACATGTTGAGACTTGTCACGACTTGTTTTTCCAAACCCGTTACTGATTGGCTTGTTTACCTGAATTCCTCCTCCCTTGCCCCAAACTTATTGTTATTCACCCAAAGCCCATTGCTCTGTTATTTGCTTCACTGTTTGCTGTATTGACTATAAAATAAACTCCTGGGACTGAAGCCGAGGTTCGACTCCTCAGAGTGACCCTCCTGGCCCTGTCTGTATGAGTTGTGGCATTGGTTACTGTCTCCGCCGCCCCGACAATTGCCGCTGCTGAGACAGGAGGGGAGAGCAAAGCAGGGACATTGAGCTTGTCAGCGTGGTAGAACACAGAAAGCATATGGGAATACAGTAGGAGAAAAATGGAAAAGTGAAGGATTTTGAAAAGCGAAGCTAATCAGACTACAAGGAGAATTAAAATTCTTTAAAGAGCAGACATGTTTTGAGAATAATAACAAATAACATTATTCATTAAGTATTTTATATGAAAGATTTCATCTGATTATAAAAACAGCCCTAAAAATGTGCTATCGTCTTCATGTTATAGATGATAAAACCAAGACTTGTTAAATATTTTGTCTGGAATCAAAGAGTAAGTGACTCAACCTGGCTTTCTCTCTAGACATCATGCTCTTAGCCACTCGGTTAAACTGTGAACTTGTTCGGACAGGTGTTTTAACACGTAACTTTACTGGCAGTTCTGAATGAGAAAAAAAAAAATTGGAGGGAAGAAAGAGAACACCTAGGAAGAGGCTACAATAATATATACCAGAAATACCACGAGTCTAAATGAACAAAGGAGGCATAGGTGTTTTAGTGGTAGAATTCTTCCCTTTCATGAAGGAGACACAGGTTCGATTCCTGGTCAATTCCCTTCATGTGCAGCCCCTAACTAACTGTCTGTCACTGGAGGCTTACAGACTAAGATGGGCTATGAAGAAAGACCTGCCAATCTACTTCTGAAAAATCAGCCAATGAAAATTCAATGGATTATAATACCCCAACTTGTCTGTCAGTTTACCGTACTGCGGGAGCTTGTGTGTTGCTGTGATGCTGGAAGTTATGCCTCTGGTACTCAAATACCAGCAGGGTCACCCATGGCGGACAGGTTTCAGCTGAGTTTCCAGATTAAGACAGACTAGGAAGAAGGACCCGGTGATCTACTTCTGAAAAGAATTAGCCAGTGAAAACCTTAGGAATAGCAGCAGAATATTGTCTGATATAGCGCCGGAAGATGCACCCCTCAGGTTGGAAGGCACTCAAAAGGCAACTGGGGAAGAGCTGCCTCCTCAAAGTAGAGTCGACCTTAATGATGTGGATGGAGTCAAGCTTTTGGGACCTTCATTTGCTGATGTGGAAATGACTCAAAATGAGAAGAAACAGCTGCACACATCCATTAATAATTGGAATGTGGAATGTACAAAGTATGAATCTAGGAAAATTGGAAATCATCAAAAACGAAATGGAATGCATAAACATTGATATCCTAGGCATTAGTGAGCTAAAATGGACTGGTATGGGTCATTTTGAATTGGATAATCATATAGTCTACTATGCTTGGAATGACAACTTGAAGCGGAATGGCGTTGCATTCATCGTCAAAAAGAACATTTTAAGGTCTAACCTGAAGTGCAACGCCATCAGTGATAGGATAATACCCATACGCCTACAAGGAAGACCAGTTAATATGACTATTATTCAAATTTACACACCAACCACTAAGGCCAAAGATGAAGAAATTAAAGATTCTTACCAACTTCTGCAATCTGAAATTGATCAAATATGCAATCAGGATACACTGATAATTAATAGTGACTGGAATGCAAAAGTTGGAAACGAAGAAGGATCGATAATTGGAATATATAGCCTTGGTGACAGAAACGATGCCAGAGATCACATGACTGAATTTTGCAAAACCAACGATTTCTTCATTGCATATACCTGTCTTCAGCAACAAAAACAGTGACTATACACATGGATCTTGCCATGGAATACAGGAATCAAATTGACTACATCTGTGGAAAGAGACAATGGAAAAGCTCAGTATCATCAGTCAGAACAAGGCCAGGGGCTGACTGCAGATCAGGCTATCAATTATTCATAGGCAAGTTCGAGTTGAAACTGATGAAAATCAGAACAAATCCATAAGAGCTAAAGTATGACCTTGAGTATATTGCACCTGAATTTAGAGACCACCTCAAGAATAGATTTGATGCATTGAACACTAATGACCAAAGACCAGATGAGTTGTGAAATGACATCAAAGACATCATACATGAAGAAAGCAAGAGGTCATTAAAAAGATAGGAAAGAAAAGACCTAAATGGATGTCAGAAGAGACTCTGAAACTTGCTCTTGAACATTGAGTAGCTAAAGCAAAAGGAAAAAATGATAAAATAAAAGAGCTGAACAGACGATTTCAAAGGGAGGCTTCAGAAGACAAAGTATTATGATGACATGTGCCAAGGCTTGGAGATAGAAAAACCAAAAAAGGAAGAACATGCTCAGCATTTGTCAAGCTTAAAGAACTGAAGAAAAAATTCAAGACTCAAGTTGCAATACTGAAGGATTCTCTGGGTAAAATATTAAATGACGCAGGAAGAATCAAAAGAAGATGGAAGGCATAAGCAGAGTCACTATACCAAAAAGAATTCGTCGGCGTTCAACCATTTCAGGAAGTAACATATGATCAGGAACCGATGGTACTGAAGGAAGAAGTCCAAGCTGCACTGAAGGCATTGGTGATGAACAAAGCTCTGGGAATTGACGGAATACCAGCTGAGATGTTTCAACAAACAGATGCAGCACTGGAAGGGCTCACTCGTCAATGCCAATAAATTTGGAAGACAGCTACCTGGCCAGCCGACTGAAAGAGATCCATATTTATGCCTATTCCCAAGAAAGGTGATCCAAATGAATGTAGAAATTATCAAACAATATCTTTAATGTCACATGCAAGCAAAATTTTGTCGAAGATCATTCAAAAGCAGCGGCAGCAGTATATCGACAGGGAATGCCAGAATTTCAAGCTGGATTTAGAAGAGGACGTGGAACCAGGGATATCATTGCTGATGTCAGATGGATCCTGGCTGAAAGCGGAGAATACCAGTAAGATGTTTACCTGTGTTTCACTGACTAAGCAAAGGCATTCAACTGTGGATCATAACAAATTATGGATAACCTTGCGGAGAATGGGAATTCAGGAACACTTAATTGTACTCATGAGGAATCTGTACATGGATCAAGAGGCAGTTGTTCAAACAGGAAAAGGGGATACTGTGTGGTTTAAAGTCAGGAAAGGTAAGCGTCAGGGTTGTATTCTTTCACCATACCTATTCAATCTGTATGCTGAGCAAATTATCCACAAAGCTGGACTATATGAAGAAGAACATGGCATCAGGATTGGAGGAAGACTCATTAACAACCTGGTTATGCAGATGACACAGCCTTGTTTGCTGGAAGTGAAGAAGAAGACTTGAAGCACTTACTGATGAAGATCAAAGACCACAGCCTTCAGTATGGATTACACCTCCACATAAAGAAAACAAAAATCCTCACAACTGGACCAACAAGCAACATCATGATAAATGGAGAAAATATTGAGGTTGTCAAGGATTTCATTTTACTTGGATACACAATCAACACCCATGGAAGCAGTAGTCAAGAAATGAAAAGACAGATTACACTGGGCAAAACGGCTGCAAAAGACCTCTTTAAAGTGTTGAAAAGCAAAGATGTCACCTTGAGGACTAAGGTGCACCTGACCCAAGCCATGGAGTTTTCAATTGCCTCATATGCATGCGAAAGCTGGACAATGAATAAGGAAGACTGAAGAAGAACTTATGCCTTTCGATTGTGGTATTGGTGAAGAATATTGAATATACCATGGACTGCCAAAAGAAGGAACAAGTCTGTCTTGGAAGAAGTACAACCAGAATGCTCCTTAGAAGCAAAGATGGCGAGAATACATCTCACATACTTTGGACATGTTATTAGGACGGATCAGTCCCTGGAGAAGGATATCATTCTTGGTAAAATAGAGGGTTATTGATAAAGAGGAAGATCCTCAAGGAGATGGATTGACACAGTGGCTGCAACAATGGGCTCAAGCATAACAATTGTGAGGATGGCACAGGACTGGGCAGTGTTTCATTCATTTGTGCACTGGGTAGCTATGAGTTGGAACAGACTCGACGGCACCTAACAACAACGACAATAATTGTATGATCTGCAACCAATCATGCAATGGTGCAGGATTGGGCAACATTTCTTTCCCTTGTACATGGCATAACCAGGAGTCAGGGGAAGACTCCATGACAGTTAACAACAACAAATAAACACAGAAAGTGGCAGCAGTGGACGCAGCTTTACTTTGTAGCCAAGAAGCTTGAGCTTCAGTGTCCTCCCTGGTACAGATAACTTTCAAGGCTGGGAGGAGACCTAGTAAGGGTTTACACAGTCATACACCTTGGTAAAATTTGAGCATGCATTTATCACGAATGTTTAAGAGTGCCGACTCTACTATTCCTTTTAGTTACTCTTGTCCTATGGTGTTGGAGAGGCCAAGTATATTTGGTAATCCATCTAAGGAGACACTGAGTTGAGGATTTTTTTTTATTTTTTTTATTTTACTGTACTTCAGGTGAAGGCTTACAGAACAAATAGTTTCTCATGAAACAGTAGTACACATATTGTTTTATGACATTGGTTAAAAACCCC
>NW_004443961.1:9254279-9269350 GCF_000243295.1 Trichechus manatus latirostris
TGGTATTCAGGGATCAGAAAGAGAAGGAAGATATAGAGAGACGAGAAACTGAGCAATGAAGAAAGACAAAAAGGGAAAAAGTGGGAAAAGAAAACAAAACAAATTAAAAAAAAATAAGAACAAGAAAGGCCCCCCAAAAAAATAGGAAAACAAAAAAACACCAAAAAAAGAAATGTCCTCAGGGATCCCTCCGCACATCTGTGGAAGCTGGAGGGGAGTTCCTTGCCACGCAGCTCCGCCTGGCCAGAAAGGGCTCCCAAGAGTTGAGGATATTTTTAATTTGGGAGTAGGGGGATATATTTATGCACTTTACAATAATTTCCTTACATAAGTAAGTCATGGAAAACCATCCCAGGGTAGGAAAACTTTTAGGAATACTACTACTGCCTATGTGCCATCTCATCTAGCTCTGAGACATGAAGTTGTGGGGCCAGAGGTATTACCACAATATGGAGGACCACCGGTACTCAGTACAAGAAGTATGTGTGTAGCAGAGAATAAATAGGGCTTGAAATGTAAAGGGCCAGAAACCAGTTTGAGGGAAAACCTAGATTATCCTACAATTAAATGATAAGAAGAAGGTTTTGTTAGTATTCACACTTAGTCATAAAGGGATGTCAGAAAAGGAAGAAAAGGAAAATACTGTACCAGGTAATACAACACATACAATCATAAACATGCCATTCTCTCGCTCTTTTTTTTTTTTCATTTTTTTTGATAAGACTTAAATGAAATCGATTTGATCGGTATTTCTGCATTGTAAGGTGCAAGCCTACAGCAGTACTTCCAACAGCAAACTGACCTGTGTGTGAAGTTACATGTTTTATTGTCTCCCATTGTATCAGACCACGTCTTAGTGCATTTCACGCGACTTGTCCTGACAACGTCTGGTGGTTTCAGAATAAACAGCAAGCAAGATTGCCACTGACCCAGCAAACTGATCAAACCATGCTAGAGAAAATACAATTGGGTTTCCATTTTCTCCATAGAAAATGATATTCCAGGATTGTTGTCATGTGAAGAGGCGACTGATGGGTACGCAGCCAAAAAAGGAAGAAAGAAAAATGTATGGAATTGTGCCAAGAAAAATATAAGGTTAATTTTCTGGATTTTGACCTATGTGTTGTATTTTTGTCAGTCTTATAAAATATGTAATTTCTTGTAGTCTTTTCCTCTTAGTTTAATTATTCACTTTCAAATATAATTGTGTATTCTTAAAGAAGTTCCCCCAAATTACATCATGTTTAGGTACCGTAAAACCTAGATATGTTCCTCAGTCTCAAAAAAAAAAAGATCCCTGAGGTCACCTTTTAGCTAAACAACAGACTGGCTCATAAAATAAAGACTATCACCTGTAAATAATGAGCGCCTATAAAATATCATCTAGAAACCAAACGGTCAGAAATTACTCTAAAGGAAAGATGAGAAGGTTAGGGGGTAGGGAAACTACAGTAATGGAAACGATACGACCAGAACGGAATGAATGAGAATAACAATACATTGTGAAAAATGTAATCGATATCACTGAATAATTTGTGTAGAAATTGTTAAATGGGAACCTAACTTGTTGTGTAAACTTTCACCTTAAACACAATAAAATAGTATTAAAAAAACAACGGACAAAGAAGCTGGGGCATCTAAGAAACTTTTTAAAAATAAACTTGCTTATACTTTGTAATCCAATGGTGTGGAGAGGCAAAGAAAATTCCAAGGTACCTAGCATGGGTTTCCGTGTAGAATTTTGAAAAGAATTATAGATTTAAAGAGAAGACAGTTCGTTTTTAGATATATTGTGTCTAAGAAATCAACGAAACATCTGGGAGAAAATTCCAGGAGGAAACTGATTCGACAGCTTTGACACTCATGAGAGAATTGAAACGTTATACAGATTGGAGGGGAATAGGCATGTAAGTGATAGTTCAAGCTTCATGAAGGGATATACACAGTTAGAAGAGATGAATAGAAGTGATGAAAACTAAAGAGTGCCAAATATGAAGGATAGAAACAAGCGGCCAAACAATGTTCAGGGTAGGGGGAGGGGAGGGAGAAGCATTTAGAAGGGAAACCAAAGCAACACGAGAGAGTTGAACTTGGAAGCCAACATCAAAAAGAACTTCATGAAAAACTCAAAAATAGTCAAGTCTTTAGGGTTACATGGATAGTACGGTCTAAGAAAAGGCTATTGGTTTTGAAATTTAGGAGGCCACTGGTAAGCTCAGTGTTTTATCAGTCAAGTAATGGATATGGAAATGTGAATATAATTAGTTAAAAAGTAAATTGAATATCTGAAAGCAGAGGCAATGAGGGTACACTTTACTTTCAAGAAATATGTAAAGAAGGAATAAAAACTATTCTAGAAGAAAATGTTACCAAGTATTAGTTTGCATGAGCTTAACTTTACAATTTTTAATTTTATAGGTAGTAGAATTTCAGAAAATGTCATTGTTTTGATGGTTTTGTCTTTTTGTGTTTTCCAAATTTTCTAAAATAAACAGGTCTCTTTTTAATAAGAAAATACTATAAATTTTATATTTATAAAACCATTTAAGAAGTTAAAGGAAAGATGAACTAAGTGTTGCTTAAAGAAGAGGCTGATGTTTAAGATATTGTAGACTGAAGAGAAGGTGCTGGAAAACAGGACAAAGATTAAAGATTAATGAAAAAGGATACTTGATGGAGTAGGATCCTAGACAAATGGAAGAAGTTTACAAGTCAATAACACACAAGTGAAGGGTGTGGGCTTGATAAAGAATAGGATAATCTCCTCATCTCATAAAGCTTGAAAAGAGGTAATAATGGGATTAGAAAATGGTGAAATGAAGGGAAGTGGAAGTAATTTAAAAGGGTTAAAGCATGAATACGCTAATTTTCTTTACTAAAATATGAGAATCAGATGTCATAAAATTTGAGGTCAAAAGACAATTAAGAGTCCAAGGTGTGTATGAAATCATGAATTTTAATGGAGCAAACTAATATTCTTATTTTCTCCAGTATCATGCTGCAGCCTAGAAGCAGAAATGGAGGGAAAAAAATGGATGAGTGAAATAAGTCACATATGGAGAAGAATTGATGGAAAAAAGGTGTCTGTAGTTGCTGACAGGGCAGGTGAAATTACTGATTAGAGAGCCAGGCTCAGCAAAAACGGAAGTAAATCCAGGAAGAAGCCTTGGAAATGAAGAGTAACCAGAGATTATAGCAATATTACCCAAATACCAAATTGTGGTTTGTGGCAAACAAATTCTGAGAGAGAACAGAGAAAAAATCTTTTGTAATAAAGCAAGGCTGGAAAATTCTTAGGTCCTCATCATAGGAATTCACAAAGCATAAGAGCACAATAAAAACTACAGGGACTACTGAGGAATTGAAATCTACATGTCTCACCAGAGGGGTAAGTAAGATATGGCAGGCAGGGCTTGTGCCCTGGGTACCGCTTAAGGAGGGGCGCTAATGAGCAGATTTTATTGTCCATGGCAGTTACCATCACCAGATGTGAGATATCATTCTGCTATTTTAAAACCAACTGCCATAGGCACTATTTTCCACATATAGGCCCCTAAAGATCCCTGGTGGGGTAGTGGTTAAGAGCTCAGCTGCTAACCAAAAGGTCAGCAGTTCAAATCCACTAGCTGCTCCTTGGAAACCCTATGGGGCAGTTCTACTCTGTCCTGTACTTGATGGCACCTAACAACAACAATCTTACCTATAATTTTTTTTAAGTCATTTGACCATGAAGCACCTGTCAACATATGCATTTTTAAAATAAAAAATAATTAACTTCCACTTCAGATATAAATGGGCAGGGGTTGCAGTCAGCTTGAAGGGTTTATTAAATGCTCATAGACTGGGTAGAGAGATAAGCTTTGGACAGAGAGGTGAATTTAAAAGCTAAATATTTTATATAGAAAGCCCATCATAGAATATAGCTCTTTAAATGAGTTAGTCAAACAGAGTGGAAATCAAATCATTGGAATTTGAAAGTCTTGAGTATAGGATGGGTCATTCAGAAAAATACTAAATTTGCCTATGATCTTTTGAGGGCATCAGTGTAGAAAGAAGCATTGAAAGGTCAGTGTCAAAGGCCTCCAAGAATAAAGGCCAAAAAAACCCACTGTGTTGAGTCAATTCCAACACATAGCAACCCTATAAGGTTTCCAGCCCTACAAGGTTTCCAAGGAGCTGCTGGTGGATTTAAACTGCAGCTGAGCCCGTAACCACTACACCACCTAGAAAGCAGTATGTATAAGTTTTGAAAGAAAGATGAACTAAAGTCCATAGGCTTCAGATAAGGAATCATAGTAAGTATTGTAAGTTCAATCTTCCACAAACGCTAATGGGAAATCTCAATAAATCCAATTGTTTCCAATGTCAAAATTCACAGAAGATAAGCAGCTGTATTTGAGTAAGGAAAAAAAAATCATTATAGGAAGGCTAAGGAGCCCTGGGGGCTTAGTGGTTAAGTGCTTGGCTGCTAACCGAAATGTCAGTGGTTCAAATGCACCAACTGCTCCATGGGAGAAAGATGTGGTAGTCAGCTTCCATAAAGATTACAGACTAGAAAACCCTGTGGACTAGTTCTGCTCTGTCCTATAGGTTTGCTGAGTTGAAATCAAATCTACAGCAACAGGTTCGGTTTTTGGTTACAGAGGAAGGCTAGGCTTTAGGTAAAATAAAGACTTTGAGTTTATGTGGAAATTCCCTGGGGGAGAGAATAATGTCCCAAAAAACATAAGACAAAGAGTTTGTAGTAAAAAGAGAGCCTAAGACTTTCACAAAAGAACAAAGCAAGAAAGAAAAAGAACTAATCTAAAGGGAGCTGAGCCTATGAGAAAGACTGCTTGGAAGCAGGAAACACGGAAAAAGTACATGGATTAAACCTGCTTTAGAGTTCAAACAGAAACCCTCTGGAGTCTCCACAAATTTCCATTCTCATTTGTTCTTAACAAAGGACTGGCCACTTGAAATTACTAAATAATGTACATCAAGGAACAAAAAAATCATTTAATTCCTGAAAAGATTTCTCTCAAAGTAAACAGATTAAAATTTCTATAGTAAAATAAATTTTGGAAATGCTACATACCACATCCATTTCAAATTATCTTAATATCCACTTGTTTACTAAAATGTCTAAGATATCTTCCAGTTTAGAAAAAATAATCCACTGAAGTTTGTCTTATTTAACACTATCCAAACTTAGATGAATTTATAGCCATCTGGGAAAAAGGGACTAGATTGACACTGAATTGCAGATTCCTTGGAGTAAAATGGCAACAGCAAAAGGCCAATTGATTAAATGATTTACAAAACCCCTTGAAATTATTTAAAACTATGAACCATGGATCTACAAAGAGAGAGAATGGATGATCTGAAGATGGCTGGATGAACAAATGAAGGAGCATTGTCTATAGACCATGAGGTCCTGGAAGACAGAAACTGCTTGTTTTAGTTTTGTAGCACAGTCTCGTACACAGTAGATACTCAATAAATGTATTTTGACTGATTGAATGGTACTTCATTGGTATTAGGTGTTTAACTATACTTTGTCCAGCTTATGTAATGTTGCAAGAGCCATAATTAATGAAAATTTCTTCAGGAATATGTAACACAAGAGCCATAATTAATGAAAATTTCTTAAGGAATATGCAACACAAGCACTTATATCTCTAATGCAAGGAGATAAATGATTAGTAAAGTTTATTGACAGCTGCTCAAGCATTAATCTCTGGTTCTATACTAAGGGTTCAGAACTCATTTAAATAAGAAAGAGGTAATAAATGAAAAAGCCACTTGACTTTTTTTTCTTTTGCATTTGAGAAGAAATAAAGAATCAGACACATTTAAAAGTCGTCTTCCATCAAGAGTAAATATTCAGCACTTCTACCATCTAATATCTTTGAATTTTAGAGGGCTTTTTAGTGACAAATATAAATGGAATTTTTTATGGTGACTTCCCAGAATATAGTCATAGAAAGGAAAATGCTTTCATACAAATAAGTCCTCTCTGATGAAGTAAAGCTACCAGACTTTAAGCTGGCACTCTTTTCTCTCTGCTGCACCAGGTTTAAGCATGCTAAAGAGGATTAAAAAAAAATACAAAATACAAATACAAAGGAGGAATGAAAAAGTACTGTACCTATACTCTAAGGCGATTTTTCCTTTGTCAAAGGCTGCCCTTCTATAACCTGTTCTGAGTTTAAAATGCATGCTAATCTCACTGTGGTTCTCATTACATTCGTGTGGTTGTTAATTTTAACTAAGCTGTAGAAAGGCCAGTTTCTCACAGTACATAAAGGGAGCATTCTTCTGGCCTTGAAGAGTGAGTCAACAAAATTTTTGTTTGGATAACAAAAGTAGTTTCGTCTGGGATTCTAAGCATCCAAACTCATTGCCATCCAGTTGATTCTGACTCATAGTGACCCTAACCGGTTTAAGAATCATTTTAAGTTACAAGGTAATAACCTCTCTCTTGGATGAGACATTTCAATTTACTGTTTGTAAACTCAACAAGAAGAAGGAAACTGATTAACTGCCTTTCAGGAAATTAGCCAGGCCACTGCATGATTTGTTACAGGGCCTCTTATAACCCAGAAGGATGCTTTTTATGGCATGCATTAGAATACATTTGCTACAAAAGTCAAGCAAGTAGCACTCACAATCCAAAGAGCATAATCATAAGAAGTAGATGTTACTGTCCACCCTACATCAGAACAGTCAACCTGGATAATTTTCAAATACAAGGTCATAGAACAAGTTGATGAGTATTGAGAAAAACAGTCTGTTTCATCTTAAAGTTTCAAGCTGAATTTATTTAGCACTAACAGCTGAATTGCAATCCAGGATTATAAAGAAAATTGTGTAGGTTGTGGTTTGAAAATCAGTCCAATTGTTATTTTACAGTATTGTATTTCTATTAGTTTATTGGAATATCATCTGTCTTTCTGTCTCTTGATTAGTGCAGACTACAAAGTCTGATCCAGGTTTGAGGATTGGCAATAATGATGAGAACACATTTCAAAGTTGTTTTTACTTTACTCCTGAAATAGCAAATACGTCAGGCAATGGAAATACATGAGATCAGGATTATAGTGGGTGGACGACGCTCCCACTGTCTCCCTTATCCTTCATCAGAATATGCCCAAATACTGTGGTCTTGGCAGTAGTGCAAAGTAGGATGTCCTTTGGGTCGATAAGAGCACAGAATTGTGCCTTGCTTTTTATACAGTAAAGGTAAGGCCTCCCTTAGAATCTAAAGTCAACTCACTACATCATATAAGGCAGTTAACCATATAGCCCAAATTTAACATCTGGGTTCCAGCTGTGAAATTCTTGTTGATCTAACATTTTGGTCTTCTTCTTTTATTTATCCCTCAACTCTACAGTCTAGGAATCACTAAGCTGTGTATGTTTAGGGACATTTTGTAAGTAGGCTAGCCATATGGTAACTCACTATAATGTAAACCCCAGGAGGTCAGGAATTTGATTTTTTTATTCAACTCTGCATCCCTTATATCCAATAGGGCCTGGCTTATAGTTGGCATTATGGATTGAATTGTGTCCCCCCAAAATATGTGTCAACTAGGCTAGGCCATGATTCTCAGTACTGTGTGATTGTCTACCATTTTCTCATCTGATGTGATTTTCCTATGTGTTGTAAGTTTTACCTCTATGATGTTAATGAGGTGGGATTAGCGGCAGTTATGTTCATGAGGCAGGACAAAATCTACACGATTCGATTAGACTGTGTCTTAAGTCAATCTCTTCTGAGATATAAAAGAGATAAGCGAGCACAGAGACATGGGGACATAATACCACCAAGAAACAAGAGCCAGGAGAATAGGTGTCCTTTAGACCCAGGGTTCCTGTGCTGAGAAGCTCCTAGTACAGGGAAAGATTGATGACAAGGACCTTACTCCAGAGCCGACAGAGAGAGAAAGCCTTCCCCTGGAGCTGGTGCCCTGAATTTGGACTTCTAGCCTACTAGTCGGTGAGAGAATAAACTTCTGTTTGTTGAAGCCATCCACTTGTGGTATTTCTGTTATAGCAGTACTAGATGAATAAGGCAGTTGGTTCTCAATAAACACTTGTTGAAAGATCCTCACAAAGACTTTGCAGTTAAGTATGAATTTCTCCATTTTAATGAGGATCAAGTAATAGTCTAATAGTTGACTGCATGGTCTCTGGGACCAAACTTACCTGAAGCCTAATTCTGCCATTTACTACATAACTTTGAACAAATGTCCCAGCAACTTCAAGCCCCAGGTGAATGATATAAATAACCATACAATGTTCTTTTAGCAATGGAAGGGATAAACATAAAGTACTTAGCCCACTGCCGCCCATATGGGAAGGGTCCAATAACGATTCCATTCGTATCAGCAGTCCTTTTAGTCACATTCTTATCAATAAGGAAACAGGCTGTTAGTAAGTAACTTGGTAGAAAGCAGCAGTGGTGGAGCAGAAGTAAAGTTTAGACTCTAGTAGATCTGAATCCATAGATTTGTTCTTAGATCAATAGTGTACCAGCTAATTTAAATGGAAATCAAATCATCTATTAAAAAAAAATTTGTCTCTGAAGGAACACTTTCAGATTAATTTTCACAAAATAAAAATGTAATTTGAATATTTAAAGCATTTTTCATCTGCTATAACTCAGGGTTTATGCATATTGAGACTTCTTAAAATATACTTTTGTGCATTCATTATTTATGCTAGAAAAGTTATTCTTCAGTGAAAACAAGATACTTACTTTTTCAGCTTAAAAAGCACTTTGGTTAAAATGATACCTAATTACTCTATTCACAAAGGAAAAATGACGTTTCGAATGCATGTTTATCAGCCTCTTGCTCTTGAACATTAGTGTTTCCCCTGAACTCTGAAAAGTGCTTTTTTATTGAGTGAAAAATTGATCTTAGAAGTCAGCACAACTTGACCTAGCATAGTCATGGAAGTTTCATAAACATATCCAAACTCCCTAAGGGACTGAGTTACTGGGCTGAGGGCTAGGGGCCATGGTCTCAGGGGGCATCTAGCTCAATTGGCATAGCATACTTTATAAAGAAAATGTTCTACATCCCACTTTGGTGAGTAGCATCTGGGGTCTTTAAAGTTTGTGAGCAGCCAGATAAGATACATATACTGATCCCACTCTATCTGGAGCAAGGGAGAATGAAGAAAACCAAAGACACAAGGAAAGATCAGTCTAAAGACTGATGGACCACAACTACCACAGCCTCCACCAGACCGAGTCTAGAACAACTAGATGGTGCCCAGCTACTACCACTGACTGCTCTGATAGGAATCACAATAGAGGGTCCTGGACAAAACTGGAGAAAAATGTAGAACAAAATTCAAACTCAAAAACAAAACAAAACAAAACAAAAACAGACTTACTGGTCTGACAGAGACTGGAGAAGCCCTGAGACTATGGCCCCTGGACCCCCTTTTAACTCAGTTCTGAAGTCATTCCTGAGGTTCATCCCTCAGCCAAAGATTAGACAGGCCCATAAAACAAACAACAACACATGTAGTTCAACCACATATATAAGACTAAATAGGCACACCAGTCCAGGGGTAAGGACGAGAAGGCAGGAGGGGACAGGAAAGCTGGACAAATGGAAATTTGAAACCCAAAGTTGAGAAGGGTAGAGTGTTGGCACATCACGGAGTTGGCAACCAATGTCACAAAACAATATGTGTATTAATTGTTTAATGAGAAACTAATTTGCTCTGGAAACTGTCACCTAAAGCACAATTAAAAAAAAAAAAGATCTTAGGAGCACCAGTGTCAACTGACTTCTGTAAGGGAAAACGAGTAGAAGGAGAAGAAAGTGTACAATATAGGAGACAAACATACAAAAAATAAAGTGAGCCAACTTAATCCATTCACTCAACACATAGCAGAATAATTTCCATAGAAGTAGCTTGTAGAGGGAACTATGATCCTTACCCTCAAAAAGTTTGCAATATAATGGCTGTTAGAAATAAATGATCAATAGGGTAAAATACTATAATGAGATGGGAGTAAACTTATAGAGGCACAAGAATGACAGGATGTATGGATTTTATTTGAAAGGTTGTTATTGTTAGCTGCTGTCTAGTAGGCCCCCAACTTAAGCACAACAGAATTAAATACTTCCTGGTCCTGTATAATCCTCTTGATCGGTTTTGGATTGGACTGTTGTGATCAATAGAGTTTTCACTGGCTGATTTTCAGAAGTAGATCACAGGCCTTTCTTCCTAGTCAGTCATAGTCTGAAAGCTCTGCTAAAACCTCTTTAGCATCATAGCAACATGCAAATTTCCATTGACAGATGGGTGGTGGCTGCACATGAAGTACGTTGGCCAAGAATTGAACCCGAGTCTCCCACAGGGAAGCCAGAATTCTACCACTGAACCACCAATGCCCTCACAAAAAGGTTATTGGGAGTTACTAAAGATTTATGGCAATCAGATAACAATCTCTCAGGGGTCCTGTGGCAGACACACTACACACACATTTACCGAGTATACATTCCCTACTTCCCTATTTCTTGCTACACAGCCTACTTTTGTTTAAATATTGATGGGAAATCCTCTGATTTCAGGGAACAGGTGGGCAGGAGATTCAGGTAGAGTTGATCACATATGATGAGAAGTCAGCTAGGAAGCTTTTGGGTATATCCTAGACAAAAGGCAAGAGTAATGTGAGGAGACAGGTCCTCTCTTGCTGAAACAACTCTGGCAACTCTCTAGCTTCACACATTTACTTTCCATCAGAAAATATGAACCCATGTCTGTTTAAGCCACTTTTCAGCAGGATTTCTGTTTCTTACATTTTAAATTGCTCATAATTATTGCATATTCCATAAATGCAATAGATTACACAAAATAAAGATTAGAAATTGCAGAGTTAAATGATTTTATAACGGTTTGTGAAGAGCAAAAATGGTAAATAAAAGCTTGAATGAAACTTGTCAGGGTCCATAGAAGGAGAAATGGAATTAGAGGCAGTAAGAACATAGCATCTGTTGAATTTTGTAAATGGTTGATTAATTACAAGAAAGGAAGGAAGAGGTGACATGAAACTAACTCTGATGTTCAGAACGTGTCTGACCAAGAAGCATGCCATGCCATTATCAAGAACAGAAAATCAAAGAGGAAGATGGTGACTGATGGTGGGTATAAGTTTGAGGTTGCAGGAAAGTGGAAATTATAAAATAAATCTCAAGAGACAGATAAAGAATGGGGCATTTATGTAGAAATCAATAGGAAAGAGTTGGAAAAAAGATAAAACTGTGGTGGTGGGCAGAAGAGAGAGACAAAAGAAGGGGTCAAGGGCCTGGCAATTTTCACAATTTGGAGGCTGAATGGAGAAGTCATCTAAAGAGGTAGAGAAACTGATTTGATAATGGGATGTACCTATCAAACCAATAAGCATAATATTACACTACTAGCAATTTAGCATCCAGAATAAAGGTTGGGAGGAAGAAAAGGATAGATAATTGTCTTACCTGATTAGTCAAAAAGAAAATTCTGAGGCAGGGTACGTAAGTCAAAATACTACTTTAAAACAGGGACATTGACAAAGAAAACAAAAGGAGATAAAGATATTAAAATTACACTTTAGAAAAAAAAAATTAAAGTCTCCAGCAGGGTTTAGAAACTAGGAGGACTCGCAAAATTTAAGGAGGATATGAAGAATTATGGGACCAGAAATGAGAGTTAGGCAAATAGACAGGGATCTTGTCAAAAGAATACAACTGATTTTATTCAGCAGCTACTGACAGCCAGGTGCTATGCTACATATTTGTTTAACACTGATGCTACTCTATTGAAGGGGATGTTTTGTTATCTCGTATTGTGCATGAGGAAACTATGGTTCAAAGAGGTTGAGTAACTTTTTCAATGTCATGTTGTTGTTAGATGCCGTCGAGTTGGGTCCAACCCCCAGAGACCCCATGTATTACAGAACGAAACACTGCCCGGTCCTGCACCATGCATAATCGTTGTTATGCTTTGAGCCCGTTGTTGCAGCCACTGTGTCAATCCATCTTGTTGAGGGTCTTGCTCTTTCTCACTGACCCTGTACTTTACCGAGCATGATGTCCTTCTCCAGGGATTGATCCTAACAAAATGTTCAAGGTATGTAAGATGTAGTCTAGCCATCCTTGCTTCTAAGGAGCATTCTGGTTGTACTTCTTCCAAGACAGACTTGTTCCTTCTTTTAGCAGCCCATGGTATATTCAATACTCTTTGCCAACACCACAATTCAAAGGCATCAATTCTTCTTCAGTCTTCCTTATTCATTTTCCAGCTTTTGCATGTATATGATGTGATCGAAATTACCATGGCTTGGGTCAGGTGCACTTTAGTCTTCAAGGTGGCATCTTTGCTTTTCTACACTTTAAAGAGGTCTTTTGCAGCTGTCAGTTTGTCTGTAGTGTGTCTGTCAGTTTGTCATACTGTGTGGGCTTGTGTGTTGCTCTGATGCTGGATTATGCCACCGGTATTCAGATACCAGCAAGGTCACCCATGGCGGACAGGTTTCAGCTGAGCTTCCAGACTAAGACAGGCTAGGAATAAGGACCCAGCAGTCTACTTCTGAAAAGTCAGCCGCTGAAAACCCTATGAATAGCAGCAGAATACTGTCTGATACAGTGCCAGAAAATGAACCCCCCAGGTTGGAAGGCACTCAAAAGATGACAGGGGAACAGCTACCTCCTCAAAGTAGAGTCGACCTTAATGACGTGGATGGAGTCAAGCTTTCGGGACCTTCATTTGCTGATGTGGCATGACTCAAAATAAGAAGAAACAGTTGCAAACATCCATAATAACTGGAAAATGGAATGTACGAAGTATGAATCAAGGAAAATTAGAAATTGTCAAAAATGCAATGGGATGCATAAAGATCGATATCCTAGGCATTAGTGAGCTGAATGGACTGGTATTGGCCATTCTGAATTGGACAATCATATGGTCTACTATGCCGGACATGACAACTTGAAGAGGAATGGCCTTGCATTCATCAAAAAGAACATTTCAAGATCTATCCTGAAGTACAATGCTGTCAGTGATAGGATAATATCTATATGCCTACAAGGAAGACGAGTTAATGACTATAATTCAAATTTATGCACCAACCACTAAGGCCACAGATGAAGAAATTGAGGATTTTTACCAGCTTCTGCAGTCTGAAATTGATCAAACATGCAATCAAGATGCATTGATAATTACTGGTGATTGGAATGTGGAATTTGGAAATGAAGAAGGATCGGTAGTTGGAAAATATGGCCTTGGTGACAGAAATGATGCTGGAGATCTCATGACTGAATTATGCAAGACCAAAGACTTCTTCATTGCAAATACCTTTTTTGACCAACATAAAGGGCAACTATACACATGGATCTCACCAGATGGAATACACAGGAATCAAATCGACTACATCTGTGGAAAGAGATGATGGAAAAACTCATATCACCAGTCAGGACAAGGCGAGGGGCCGACTGCAGAACAGACCATCAACTGATCATATGCAAGTTCAAGCTGAAACTGAAGCAAATCAGAAGAAGTCCACAAGAGCTAAAGTACAACCCTGAGTATATCCCACCTGAATTTAGAGACCATCTCAAGAACAGATTTGATGTGTTGAACACTAATGACTGAAGACCAGACGAGTTGTGGAATGACATCAAGGACATCATACATGAAGAAAGCAAGAGGTCACTAAAACGACAGGAAAGAATGAAAAGACCAAAATGGATGTCAGAAGAGACTCTGAAACTTGCTCTTGAACGTCGAGTAGCTAAAGCAAAGGGAAGAAATGATGATTCAAATGTCATACAGATAATAAATGATGGAAAGGAATAGTAAATACTTTCAGATCTTTTACGACTTGAAAATTCATGTTTTTTCCTCTGCATCATGCAAAAGGAAGTCAAATTTTGTTCCACCAAAAAGAAGACAATTTTGGTCTAGGACTTGAATGAGTTTAGTGTAAAAGTGACACAGGGAGTAAGCAAGTTAAAACTGAAGATTTCCAAATACAACCTGGTAAAATTCACATGTCTGATGGAGAGTTTCATGGGCTCGTATATGTAAGGTTCTTTCCCATACTGAAATTATTCTGAACGAGTAAAACGAGAGTGAAATTTCATGGACATCAAAGAAAAAGTTGTTAAAAGTAAGCTATGATGAACACTGCTAGTGCAGCAGAAGCATCAGGAAGAATGAAGATTACAAGAAGGGCCTGAACATGGCAAACTGGAGGGACTGCTGCTCTCTAAGGGGATAGTTTCTAGTATCAGCCAGATAATAATAAATTACGACATGAATGATAAGCATATATAAAGCAATGATGTTCAGTTAATGTAGGCAATTATAAATATGTTAACAATAAGCAGAGAAATCAAGATGACAACTTGATTAAGGAAAATGAAGTATGTTTGCACATATCCTTGTAAGTTAAAGATCAATAACCAGTATAAAGAGAGAGACTAAATGGTGAACCAAAGAAGCCAGTGCCATTCATCAGGCAGCTCACTATCCACTAGGAAGACAGAGAACAGGGATAGGTGATAAAGTAATGCTCTTGAAAAGGGAAGAAGTGAAGGGATTGAAAGCATATGTCAAGGGAGTGGTGGAATTGGGAGGTTGATATTTCTTCTTTGGAAACAGGATGGACATAGGTAATATTGCAAAAACACTTGGAGGTGGAAAAGAAAGGAATTGAAGGATTTCACACCAAAGAATATCCATTTCAATAACCAACAAAGTATTATAATTTTATAAAGACGAAGAGTATTAGGGAGAATGCAGAAGTATTTCAACTCCCTCTGTAAGGAAGGCAATAGTAAGTTGATAAAAAATAAAATAATTTCACTTCTGGCAAAATGGAAAGGGAATAAGCCCCGAATAATAAAGCACTACTGAAAAAGAAGAATAAAGTTGGAGGACTCTCACTACCTGACTTCAGAACCTACTATACAGCTACAGCAGTCAAAACAGCCTGGTACTGGTACAATGACAGATACATTGACCAATGGAACAGAATTGAGAACCCAGATGGAAATCCATCCACCTACGGTCACCTGATCTTC
>NW_004443961.1:9271408-9280934 GCF_000243295.1 Trichechus manatus latirostris
AGGGACAGGGTTGACATGTTGTGGGGTTGTTAACCAGTGTCATAAAACAACATGTGTACTACTGTTTCATGAGAACCTATTTGTTCTGTAAGCCTTCACCTGAAGTAAAAAAAAAAAAAAAAAAGACAGAATAATTTGAAATAGCAACGAGGACACTGATTATTTTGTAAATGACAAAAACATTTGGATTGAGACATTCTTCAGACTTTCTGGCAGTGGTAAGAGAAAAACAGAAGTAGGGTGTTGAGATTTTCCCAAGATTAAGGAGAAAATCACTTTATATGTATAACACTTTGCATAAATGTAGCCACAAAGGAAATCTTGTTTGTGGCGATCAAATGATCAGGAGCCATTTACAATAGACACACCATTCAACCTTTAAGACACCAATGATAAGAAACAGGGGTTCTAAAAAATATCTAAATGAGTGTACTCTTCCTCTAATCTCCCTTTGCATTAGATATTCATACTTATTAGTATTTGTAGTACATTAGTATAAGTCTACTTATTTGAGTACCCAATAGAACGATTACACACATAATAAAATAGGCTTGTAGAATTTACCCTTGTAACTTAAGAAGGAATGACTTGGATGAAACAATTCTGATTGAGGAATCTCAAATAGTTTGCTAACTTTGTTCTCATCTACTCCTTCACACACACCTCACCATCAGCAACTGGCTGTCTTATTTGGTCTGGGGTAGCTCATGACACAGGCATGGAGGGAACATGAGATTGTGTAGAGTAGATTCCCAAGCAAAACAAATCTATTTGTAGTTCTGGATATTCCATTCATTAGATTTTTGGCCTTGAGCAAACCACTTAAGTATTTTAACCCACTGATGATTGTTAGTTGTGTTGAGTCGGTTCCTACTCATAGCAACACCATGTACAACAGAACAAAACATTGCCCAGTCCTGTGCCATTGTCACAACTGTTGCCATGTTTAAGCCCTCTGCTGTAGCCATTGTGACAATTCATCTCTTTGAAGGTCTTTTTTTTTTTTTGCTAACCTGCTACTTTACCAAGCATGATGTCATTCTCCACGAAATGGTCCCTCCTGATAATACATCCAAAGTCTCGCCATCCTCGTTTCTAAGGAGCATTCTGGCTGTACTTCTTCCAAGAAAGATTTGTTCAGTCTTCTGGTAGTTTATGTATATTCAATATTTTTCGCCAACACCATAATTCAAAGGCATTAATTCTTCAGTCTTCCTTATTCATTGTCCAGCTTTCTAATGCCTATGAGATGATTGAAAACACCATGGCTTGGGTCAGGTGCACCTTAGTCTTCAAGGTGACATCTTTGCTTTTCAACACTTTAAAGAGGTCTTTTGCAGCAGATTTGCCCAATGCAATACATCATTTTATTTCTTGACTGCTGCTTCCATGAGCATTGATTGTGGATCCAAGTAAAATGAAATCTTTGACAACTTCAATATTTTCTTCATTTATCATGATGTTCCTTATTTATTGGTACAGTTATGAGGATTTTTGTTTTCTTTATGTTGAGGTGTAATCCATACTGAAAGCTGTAGTGTTTGATCTTCATTAGTAAGTGCTTCGAGTTCTCTTCACTTTCAGGAAGCAAGGTTGTGTCATCTGCATATTGCAAGATGTTAATGAGCCTTCTTCCAATTCTGATGCCATATTCTTTTTCATAAAGTCCAGCTTCTCAGGTTATTTGTTCAGTGTACAGATTGAATAATTATGGTGAAAGGATACCCTGACACATCCCTTTCCTGATTTTAAACCACACAGTATCCCCTTGTTTGAACGACTGTCTTTTGGTCTATGTGCAGGTTCCACATGAGCACAGTTAACTATTCTAGAATTCCCACTCTTTACAATGTTATCCATAATTTGTTATGAGCCACACAATCAAATGACTTAGCATAGTCAAAAAACAGGTAAACATCTTTCTGATATTCCTTGCGTTCAGCCAAGATCCATCTGATATCAGCAATGATATCTCTACTTCCATATCCTCTTCTGAATCTAGCTTGGATTTCTGGCAGTTCCTTGTTGATGTACTGCTGCAATGTACTAATTACTCTTCTGTGAAAACAGGAATAATATCAGTTCCCTCCCTGTCTTAGGCTGAGTTCTCAAGAGAAACAAAATCAGTGAAGCATATATGTAGAAAGAGACAGAGAGATACCAAGGAAATGGCTCATTCAGTTGCAGAGGCTGGCAAAACCCAAATCCGTGTGTCAGGCATCAGGCAGGAGGCTTCTCCTGACTCACATAGCTGCAGGGCTGAAGAACCAAAGATCAGCAGGTCAGATGGCAGGCTGTGGCTCAGAGGCTGCAGAGGCTTGATGAATTCAAGATTGGCAGGTAAGACAGCAGGCCACTGGCTCAAGTCCCAAGAACCAGAGGTCAGATGACATACCATATTCAGGATCCAGAGTGAGTAAAAGCTAGTGACCTATGCCAGAATGTCCATATATATTGGATGCAGGTCTCACCCCCAAGGAAACTCCCCTTACAACTGACTGGCTTACCACATCAGATCACATCATGGAGGAATTAAATTATATCAAAAAATGGAGGATAATTACATCATTACATAACTACCAAACCACTGAGAATAATGGCCCAGACAAGTTGACACACAACCTTAACCATCACAGTCCACTTTTTGTCAATTTGGCACCTGTACACATCTCTTTAAACTATACACAATCTCTAAATAAAGACAATTACAAAGTCATACTTGTGCCTAACGTGATGCAACTAACATGTGAACAACCAAAAATGCACTAGTCTCATTCAAATCTTACAGTTTAAAAGTGAAGAAAACAAAAAGATTTGATGCACACATACAAGGAAGGAATACTCATAACATTTAAAGTCCTCGTTTCTGCAACTGGTCACGTGGTCATAACCGGTATTTAGAACTACCTTCTTCCACCACCCATTCCATATTCCCTTTACCCTCACAAGCACCTCAACTGGTCGTGATTCTTTACTGGTGGAGTCACCCAAATCTTCAGTTCTGAAGGGCCTGGGCCATTAGTAGTCATGTTAGAATTAGGCTGCTGTAGTTTTTCATTGACTTTAATCACAGGGCATGGTAGAACTAAGAGATGTCCTAAGGGGTCTCCTGCATTCCAGACATACTCTTCTTTACCTCCATTACATAATATCAATCCAAGTTATCCTTGGTAATCAAGATCAATCACACCAGCCAATATGGTAACTCCCTTCTTTGTCTGTTAATTCATAGGCATAAGTAGTCCAACATGGCCAAGCTGCATTCTTAATTTCCAGTTCTATGGAATCACTGTTGTGTCTCCTGGTGGGAGTATTTCTCCCTTTGGAACTAAGATCTCTAGACCAGCAGAGCACAGGGTCACAGGGACAGTAAGCAAAAATTTTGTGAGTGGGTCACTAGGGGTAATAGTGAGAGGTGTCACTCACATTTCCACCCCTTGATTTCTGGACCCATGAATCCGGGCTATGGGAGAAAAGGCATCATATTTTGGATGCTAGTTTAGAGCACATACAGCCTCCTGTGGTGCAGTGGTTAAGAGCTACAGCTGCTAACCAAAAGGTCAGCAGTTAGAATCCACCAGCCGCTCCTTGGAAACCCTATAGGGCAGTTCTGCTCTGTCCTATAGGGTCACTATGAGTCGAAATCGACTTGATGGCAATGGGTTTTTGTTTTTTTTTGGTGGAGGGGGTGGTTTAGAGAACATTGCCCCACCCTATAAGGTATTGCCAGCTAGCTGATGTGGTAAGTGTGTCTTTAGAAGGCCATTCCATCATTCTATCAATCCAGCTACTTCAGGATGATGAGGAATATGGCAAGAATTGTGAATTCCATGAGCACTGTTTCATTGCTGCACTTCATTTGCTGTGAAGTGAGTCCCTTGTTCCAAGGTGATAATGTGTGGGATACCATGATGGTGGACAAGGCATTCTGTAAGTCCACGCATGGTAGTTTTGGCAGAAGCATGGCATGCAGGGGAGGCAAATATGTATCCAAAGTGTTTATTCCAGTTAGATCACAATGCTGCTCTTCCCATGATGGAAGTGGTCCAATTTAATCAAATTGCCACCAGGTTGCTGGCTGATCACCTCTAGGAATGATACCATACTGGGGACTCAGTGTTGGTCTCTCAGACTGGGCACTCAGCAGTAGTTGTAGCAAAGTTAGCCTCGGTGAGTGGAAGTCCATGCTGCTGAGCCCAATGTCTTGTAAGGCATCTGCTTCAAGCAATGCCCCAGGCAATGACTCAGATGCGTACCCAGGTGATGATTCACATGTCGCTCCAGGTAATATTCCAGACAAAGGCTCTTCACAGAGCTGGGGCAATCTTATCAGATGGGGTGGAAGGGCTAATCGTTTTACTGGGGGGGGGGTGGATTTAGCAGACAAAGATGGAGTAATCTCTTCAGATGGAAGTGAGAGGGCTGGTTCTGTTTGCAGGAGTGATCCAACAGAATTTTGGGGCTCAGTGTCCCCAGCTTCCTGATTATCTGCCCCTATACCCCCATCTCAAGTTTCAGGATCCCATTTCTTCACAATAAATGCCTACACTTTTAGTTCAGACATGCTTTGAGGTTGGGAATTCAATTGGCATTGTAATTCAGCCACTTTTACAATAAGACTCTAGGTTTGGTTTTTGGCAATATCAGCTCTGTTACTACAAGAAATAAGGCTTTCTTTCAGGGCACACATGGCAAGTTTGAGGTCATTTACACAGTGCTTGAGCTGTGACTCTAAAGCCCTAAGTTCATTTCTTTCTTTCACCATTTTGTCTAGAGAAAGTTGGACTCACCGACCAGCTTCCTTATACTTCTCTTTCTGATGAAACTGTAGAAATATATCAAACATTCGGTTACCCAGTCTCCCCTCTCACCAATATTTGATCTATTGGTGGTGATATTTTGCATATTCTCTTTCTACCTCATGCCATGGATTAGTAGAGCCCTCTTTACTACTGGAAACAGTCATCAATATCTTTAAGACTAACCAGATATATGTAGAGAGAGAGAGAGAGAAAGAGATTTATCTCGAGGAAATGGCTCATGTGGTTGTAGAGGCTGGAAAATCCCAAGTCTGTGGATCAGCGGTCAGGCTGGAGGCTTCACTTGATTAATGTAGCTCCAGGGGCTGACGATCTGAAGATCAGCAGGGCTGCTGGCTCAAGTCCCAAGAACCAGAGGTCAGATGATGACGGGCCAGATGCAGGATCCAGAGTAAGCAAGAGCCAACAAGCTTTGCCAGAGCCTCCGTATATACTGCATGCAGGACACACCCCTGTGGAAACTCCTCTTACAACTGATTGGCTGATCATATCAGATCACATCATGGAGGTGATTACATTATATCACAAAATGGAAGAGAACTGCGTCATTACATAACTGCCAAACTACATCATTATATAACTGCGAAAGCACTGAGAATCATGGCCCAGCCAAGGTTAACCATCACACTCCCCTAGCCTCCAGGATTGTAAAAGTCTTAGAGACTATATATATATATCTTAGCATAATGGCTGGCCTATTGTTGTAGCACAGTAAATGGTAGCTGAAACTGTGGTGGTAAACGATGATGCTGATCTTAACTTATACATTCTTATGCTGCCTATATCATTGCTACTTCTTGAAACAACACTTCTAACACTAAGGCATGTTATTTAAAGAATTATCTTCCTTGTAGAAGCATTACTACAGCTTACAAAAAGAAAAAAAAAAGTTTCTTTGACCAGTCTGAGGGAAGCAAATTTCATGTTGAATAATTCAGCATGTTTTATGCTAAATAAACTTTTTTGTTAAAAAATCTAAATCAATAAATTTCAATTTAGGGAATTGGTTATCATAAAGACTTGTTAATGGATACTGCCATATTAAAACAAATAAAATTCATCTTTTATTGGAAACATCTTCATCCATATCAACCACTTTACATATTTAATAAACAGCCTTATGTTTTACTACAAATGAGCTAGCTACCTAATGCACAATAATTGCCAAAGTGCTTTGGTACATTTATATAAATCTCATTCTTTGAAAAATATGTTTTCCTGTAAATGTATTTAAAGAAATATTTCCCCAAAAATGTCCTGTTAGTAGGGGGGAAGAAAAGGGAAGATCTTCTGCACATTTTGAAGTAGCTAAACATGTTGCTTATACTTTTCTAGGATGCCTCCTCCTAAGATGTCACTAGTTGCAAAGCTACCATCATAATTGAAAATTGTGGGTAAGATACATTCCTACAGTAATAGATAGTAACCTGGAAGAGTATCCTGCAACAAAAGAGGTGGACCTCTATTATCCTATGCATGAAATGATAATCACTATTGCATTATGACCAAGGAATCCTGGTGGCACAATAGTTAAGTGCTTGGCTGCTAACCGAAAGGTCAGCAGTTCAAACCCACCAGAGGCTCCATGGGAGAAAATACCTGGCAATCTGCTCCCATAAAGATTACGGTCTAGGAAGCCCTATGGGGCAGTTCTACTCTGTCGCATGGAGTAGCTGTGATCGGAATCGACTCGACTGCACACAACAACAACAAAGTACACTAAGATAATTAAACAGTCGTAATGATGATAAAAATAAAAAAAAGTTTAAGTTTGTTTTCTCTTATTAGGACGATTAATGGGAAATAAGGATTCTTCAGTTTCTGATTATTAGTTTATATGAGTAACTGCAGCATTAGAAAACCTAATCAGGAAGCTGTAAATAAGCAAATTACCAGCTGTCAAAAAAATTATCACTATCAAATTAAACACGCTTCCCCCAGGCAAGCTAACATTGCTTTTGCTTGAAGGCCAGCTCAAAAATTAATCATGAGGGAGATAAATTATATAACTAAAACAGATTTTTTAATTAATTCTTGCTGTGTAGAATAACTTGAAAAACAAACCTTAAAACTCATTTCTAAACCTCACAAGAAAAAAGTAACTGCAATGATGGCTGGCTACATTTGGCCAGAGTAAGTATTCTTCAAAGATCTCTGACTTCTAATATAAATATGATTCTAACATAAACATAATTCACTACTATAAATATTATTCTATAATACAAAATCAACAAGAACACATGACTCCTCCATAGGTTAGACCAAAGAATGATTTTCAACATGAAAACTGACAGATGAAAGTAATTTTTGTGCTGAACTAGAAGTCAACCTGCGTAGTGCTACTTTTGCTAACTACTCAAAAAATTTGACTCAAGAATGTCTTTAGAGGCCATATCTAAAAGTCCTATATTTTTTCTCAGGCTGCCAAGTTTATTTTGCCTTCTGTTTACACAGATATGTCCATAAAAATATTGAAAGTAAAATGTTGAGAGAGGTGGGGCCAAGATGGCAGAGTAGTCAGACACTTCCTGTGGTCTTTCTTACAACAAAGACCTGAAAAAACAAGTGAATCAATTATATAGGACAATCTAGAAGCCCTGAACATCAAACTCAAAGTTGAGGAATGGGATTGAGTGGCAAGGGGAGGGAGAGACGGTTCAGAATCAGCAAGAAGTTGCCAGACCTGACCTGGTGGGAACCAGCACCCTGCAGGCCAGATTGGCTGGCACATGAGGTGAGGCAAGCAGTGGTGCTCGGGATGCGTTTTCCACATCAGGAGAGACCAAGTGGCAGAGAGTCTACCGAAGCCTCCAGCAACAGTGAAAAGTGGCACTCAATTAGCAAAAGATAAGTACACGCATCTAACCTACTGCATGGATCAAAAAACACCCCATTTGGGAAGAACCTCTTTCCCATTTATCAGCCTCCTCCACACTCTGCACTGGGTCCCAGGCCGGCTTCAGTGATTGCCGTGTCCCCTGGGCAAGAAGTAGGACTTATTACACACCCTGAACCATTTTCCCAACCTTGGAGAGGGAACAAATTAATAAAAAGGGAAAAAAATAATCTGTCATCTCCCCTAAGCTGGGAACTCTGGTCAGGCACAGCTACTTTGCCTAGGCACAGGTATAAGGGGTCCATAAACTTTGAATGCCTTTCAACCCTGCATAGACATCTCTGGGCCCATTTCAACAGTGTAGGCCCTCATTAGCACAATACAACAGGGTATATACCAGAAGCCTAACTTCAACTGTATCAACTATCCGGTGAAGTGGCAGGTTCATGACATTTGACACTGCTCTGCCTATTAAGTAGGGTCTTCACATACCCATATCAGGGGCCATAAGACTGATGTCTCCATCCATGAAACCTAGCCACCCATGACAGGGGTCCCAGAATAAGTGGAGCCTCCCAGTCCTTACAGCCAACAGAATTGAGTGTCCATAATCTGCTGCAAAATCCACCCACCTATGCACTCTAGGGAACAGGGACACGCTTTTCTCTCAGACACTCAAGGGCAGTTGTCAGCTCCCTGCCTTACTCAGTGCATGACCCCCTACTGCAGCCAGATACCTGTGCCTACTCCAATCACTCTGGCGCATCTAGGACTGTAGGTGAGAGCCTGCACCACACACTTGGTGACTGACTGCCTGGACACCTGAGTTGAATCCATACAAGAAAAGTAAACAGACTCCTGGGCTCATATACCTAGTAACAGATCTAATCACCTGGTGACAGGATGTTAGAGCTCCAAAGGTACCAATAATAAAACTAGCTCATACAGGCAGCCTATTAGAGCATATCAAAGTAAAACAAAACAAGAAGCGAGGACACAGTAAGCAAACATAAAATAGATAATATAATAACTTATTGATGGCACAGAGACAACAGTCAATATCAAATCACGTAAAGAGGCAGACCATGATTGCTTCAGCAAGCTCCAAAGAATCAAGAAATCTTCTGAAAGAAGAGAGCTTCTTGGAATTGCCAGAGGTAGAATACAAAAGATTAATATACAGAACTCTTCAAGAGATCAGGAAGCAGATCAGACAAAATTCAGAACAAGCCAAGGAACACACAGACAAAGCAACAGAGGAACTTAAGAAGATTTAGAAGAGCACAATGTCAAATTTAACAGGCTGCAAGAATCCATAGAGAGACAGCAATCAGAAATCCAGAAGATTAACAACAAAATTTCAAAATTTTCAGAATTAGACAACTCAATTAGAAAGTCATAGCAGCAGAACTGAGGCTATGGAAGTCAAAGTTAGTGAGATTGAAGATAAAGCACTTGACATCAACTTCTCTGACAAAAAATCAGATAAAAGAATTTAAAAAAATGAAGACACTCTAAGAATTATCTATCAAGAGGAATAACATACGAGTGACTGGAGTACCAGAATGGGGGGACAACAGAAAATAAAGGGAGAATTGGTGAAGATTTGTTGGCAGAAAACTTCCCTGATATTGTGAAAGATGAGAAGATATCTATCCAAGATGATCATCGAACTTCACATAAGGTAGATCCCAAAAGAAAGTCACCAAGACATATTATAATCAAAATTGCCAAAACCAAAGATAAAGAGAGAATTTTAAGAGTGGCTAGGGATAAATGAAAAGTCATCTACAAAGGAGAGTCGATAAGACTAAGCTCAGACTACTCAGCAGAAACCATGTAGGCAAGAAGGCCATGGGATGACATATAT